>NW_022985196.1:0-149003 GCF_010093535.1 Lindgomyces ingoldianus
CTCATTCCACCTTGTTTGGATCTCGATCCCTTGTCGAGTCGTTTGCCATATGTCCCCTCCTCAGCTCATGCAAGACCATGCCAGCTAGATAGCCTTCCTAGCTGCCCCTGTGCCAGCCACCTTGTCTGCCATTCCTTCTCCTGAGCTGTTAATACCAATCACCAGCTGCTAGTTGTCACAATTGTCCGAGTTTTTGCTGGTCTCCGCGAGCGGCAGGCTCGTTCCTGACCCTGCTAGACCTCCTTCGCCGAAACGAATACCGATATCCTCTGCGCTAACGGAGAAGATGCCGAGAGGCTGTCGAGTTGCGCTCGGAGAGCGAGTCGATTGTTTCTTGGAGATCGGCATGTCACTACTTAAGGTACTCCCGCTCTGCTTTAATTGTTGTGAAGTCGCTTCTTTTGTTCTCAATGATGCTATTCTGCTGTACTATCGTCTCCCTCGGACTGGCGATGAGCTCCACCAGCTCTCCTGGCTCGGCGCTTCATCACCCTCGTTCAGCGTTCCCAACCGTACGTAATACGTTTCAACTTGCCGTTTTTTAGGCTGTAACTTCTTAGTTTGTTAGTACGTTTCAACGTAAAGGGAGAATTTAAATCTACTTATAGGGCGTAACTGTTACAGCTTACAATCCTCCTATGTTTTAACAGCTTGCAAGACGTTACAGTGTATATAGTCTACTAAGTCCCCTATTTTACTGTAAATACAACCCTGCTAGAGCTAGTTTTTTTGCAGTTAGAAAGCCTTAATTATTAAGCTAAAAAGCTTATTTCTGTTGCAAGTAACAGTCCTCTTACCTTTAAAAAAGGACCTCTTACAATTACAGCTTATAGAAGGGATAGATAAGAAGTTAAAAGCAATTTTATATAGTGTAAGGTAAGAGAGTTGTCTAACTTGTTCTTACTAAGTAAGAGAGTTAGTAAACAAAGGGCTGTTATTATTAGCTATAGTAACGTCTTTACAGTAGCTGTTATAGTACTGCTGCAACTCTGTTGTTTTCTACTGCTTTTTATATAAGCAGCTGCTAGTAAAGAGGCTTATGTTAACAAAAAAAGTCTTCTTAAAGCTCTTATTATAATAGTTACTACTAAGTAACTTGCGTTGCGTAGGCTCCTAGGTAACATTATTATTGTTAGCCTTAGCCTTAGCCTTTACATTAACATACTTTTAAAAAACAGCCTTTATTAAAGCCTTAGCTTTTTTATACTATGTAGGGTGCTTTTTTTAGTAGTCCTTAAACTAAATAAGACAAAGTTAAAAGTTTAGAATTATTACTACACAGTAATAAGATATAAGTAGCTTAATAACAAACTTTTTCTAGTATGTAAGCAACTTCTCTATGCTAAATGCTACGCTAGATTTAAGGTAGTAATTATTACTCTTACCCTTAAGTTTATTGCCTATACGTAGGAGCTTAGTATAGAAGTGTTGTAGGTTAATAATAGACATCTAGAAAGAGCTATAGAAGCTATTACCCTTAAGGTGTTTTATTATAAAGTAAAAGACTTTAAGAAACTTATAAAAGTAATTAACTTTTTTTTATTTATTCTTAGTAATAACCTTAGTAAAAGCAGAGTTACTAGGGATAGTAAAGTCTATAAAGTTATTATTAGTGCTTCTTTACTTATGTATAAACTTAGTAATAGTGTCCTTAAGCTTAAAACAGCAGAGAAGCATAAAATAAACACTATGCTAGTGTACACTGCTGTCTTATATAAGATTAAGCGTCCTAAAGCTCTAAAAAAGGTTGTTATTATTAAGAGTAGCTTAAAAAGTTATAAAAGCTTTTTATTATTTATATAATGCTAGCACTATGTTTATAAAATTATAAAGTTTTCTAACAACTTTATAGCAGCAATAGAGGTTAAATTGTTTCTAAGAAGCTGCTTAGGCAAGCTCTGCTTTAAAGGCGCTTATTTCTTTACTATAGATAACTGCTTTTACTACTAGCTAGATTGTATAGCCAGCGCAGCGTATATAGTGCTTAGAGGTAAGGGGCATATTAAGATATTAGGCAAAAGCAAAAATAGTCTTATTATTATTATTTAACACATTATTAGCTACTAGATAATAAAATTTTAATGTAATTTTAAAGTTATTAACAACCTTAATAATCTCTAGCGCTTAATTTGCTCTAGTATAGTTACTGTACAGGTTGCAGAAGCTAATTAGAATGTTGCAGTATTAGTAGTTAACATCTACGCAGTATTATTAGTTAGTGTTTAGTTTAATAGGGGATACTAAGACGCTAAACTAATAAGCTAAAGTACACCTACTAACAAAGTGCAACACTACACCTAAGAAGGAGAGGTAGTTTAGAGAAGTCTATATATTAACGCTTAACGTAATTTTACTTTAAGCTATTCTTAGCATTATTTAAATCTCCTACTTCTGCTGTGTATATCCCTGCTACACGTAGGACAAATATATAGTGTTAGACACTAGGAGGGCAGCAAGAAGATTAGCTCTATTCTAGGTAATAATGCCCTAAAGTTCTGCTAATAATGCTGTATAAAAAAAAATATTATAAAGTATTACCTAGTTAACAACTACTGCCTACAGAGCTTCCTCCTGCTAAACACTATAAAAGACAATATATAATAAGCCTATAACTTTATAAGCTACTTTAAATAGACTTAAGGGGATTCTTAGCCTGTTAGGCAAGAAAGCGCTTTTACTTCCCCTACTAACGTCTATCTAGTGCTCCTTTCTAAGGTAGTAGATAATATAAGCGTAACTGTTAACTTTCTTTACCCCTCTGTAATTGCCCTTAGCGTAGCACCTCCTGCAGAGCTATAACTTTATCCTAGAGGCGTCTCTCTTGTTATTATACACTAAATTAGCTTTATAAAGCTATATCTAGAATAACTAACAATTACTACATAATTAGCTTTTATGCTTTACCTAGTATCTAAGCCTTTTTAGCCTTAACTTTCTGTTTCTTATCTAGACATTATTCTACTTAATAGTAAATAATACCTTATTATTAAGAGTAAGGTTATCTAGGTACTTCTTTATAAAGGCTAAGAGACTATTAGATAGCGTGCTATTATAGAAAAAGACTAAAGACTCTAACAATAAAGACCTTAATTAGGCAAGTTAACAAGAACTAGCATAATAAGCAACCCTAGTTTAGTAGAAAAAGCTAGCTTAAAAGAATCCTTAGAATAAAGCTGTACACCTACTACACTAGAGGAACTAGGACATCTAGCTTATAATAGGTAAGTCTATAAGCAATTATAATTCTTAACTAAAATTATAAGATCCTACGCCTTAATCCCCTCCTCTGCTAGCTCCTTAATTATTATACAAACTGCAGAGTTTTCACCTAATTGTTACTCTAAAAACACAACTTTAAACACCCTTCTAACGCGTCCCTATAGCTGTCTAATAAGACCTTATATTACTAGGAAATATTGTCTCTCTAAGACGTATTACGGTCCGTAATGGGAGCTGGCTCCTACGTACGTTACGGCTCACACTCCTCCTACGTTTCAACGGCTCACGTGACTGCTACGTTCACGTATCTACGAGTCGTAGTACGTACGGTTGGGAACGCTGCCCTCGTTCATGGGAGAGAGACACACGTCCAGTAAGATTCGACGGTAGTCCATCATGCGATAGGTGCTGCTGCACGCTGGGAAGCTCGTCAATCTGCAATGGTTGCGATGCAGTGACTCAGTTACAAGTCTGTACCGCTTGTAGCGTTGCTGTCCATTTTAGCATCGAGTACTAGGTAGGGGGTGTTAGGTCGCGCCTCAAGGTTGAGAGCGCTACGAGCAGGTATTAGCCTTTTATCTCACGAATCCGACGCGCTAGGCATATTATCCTTGTGGCGGAGCTCTGATCAGGCTTAGCGTGGTAGCTAGTGGTTAAGGCATCTTCTGAGAACTTCTAAGATAAGTTAATAAGAAGTAAGCAAAAACTTCTAGATACTCTAGAGTTAATTAGACGCTGCTAAGAGCTAATCTACTTAGAGCGTCTAAAGAAATTTAGTTTAAAGTTATATATTATTTAAATTTTCTACTTTATAACTTAAAAAAGTTATTAGCTTTAACTTAGTATGTTATAGCTTATATTTTTTCCTAAATTTACTATAAATTATTTTAACTAACGTACTGTTACAATCCTTGCTTCGTCGAAGCACTCGGGTCTATAATATTCCTAGTGGGGAAGTAGGACGGGTGATAGGGGCCGACGGTAGGGTGTACAGTCCTACGTATGGGCTATAGGGCTATTAGAGGGAAGGTAGAGTAACTAGATTATAGTTTGCCCTATGTGCAGCAGTATAGTAGCTAGGGTTAAACAGTCCTGTTAGACAGAGTTAGAGGTATATATAGTGCAAAATATATAGATAGTATTACAGCTCTTTAAAAAGCTAAATGCTACTTAGTTTATATAAAAAATAAACTAAATATTAAACACACTTTTTAAAAGTTATTTAATGTAAAAACTATATATATATACAGAAGGTGCTAAGGTAAGTAGGATAAGTTTATGTAAGCCTACTAAAAAAAGCTTTATAAGCTTTTTTAGACTTATTAGACACATAGCTTGCTCTTTTACTAAACAACGCACTTCTTTATTACTATAGGTAGTAGTGCTGCTTCTGTGTCCTCTAACTAGTCTATAAGCAAGCCCTGCTCTAACCTAGCTAGATTATAGAGCACTGCTAGTAGAGTTACGCTAGTCTAACTATAGACTATAACACACTGCCCCTTCTTCCTAGCAGCGTCCTTACTGCTCTGCTTACATAACTATGTTAGTAAAAGTTTATTTATAAGGTAAGCACTTACTTACTAAAAAGCATTTTTAATATTTATTTTTTTTACACTAAATAGCTTATTAGTTTTATTTATTTTATTATTTTTATACTACCCTCTACTTTAATTTTTTTTACTAGACAAAGATAAGGCTTTATAGCGCTTACTAGTTATTAAAGTTATCTTATATGTTAACCTTATTATTAAATAAATGCGTTAAGTGTGTAAAAAAAATAGTAAGTATAATGCTTTTATCTTAGACACTACATAAAACTATTTAAAAAAAGAGAAAGAAGCGCTTTTTTAAAATGCTATAGTAGTAAAGGCTTATAAATAGAAGCTTAGTAAAGAGATGTTATGTTAGGTCTAAGAGACACTAGAGGTAATAGCTAAGAAGTGTTCTAAATAAGATTATATCTAAAAGTTACTAGACTTATTAAAGGCTTAATATGTAAAGTACTTAAAAAAAGACCTTTCTTTTTTAAATAAAATAAAGGCTTTTAAGGCTAAAGTAAAAAGCTATTTTTTTATAACTTTTATTTGCTAGGACTTGTCTTTAAAAGCTGCTACTATTTAGTAATAGTGTAGCTATTTCTTTTAATATAGGTGCTTGTCACGATTGTGCACGAGTAAGGTTATAGAGCTTCACGGAGGTCTAGTTTAATTACTACGTAAGGTATCATAGTAGGTACAAGACGTTGTGTAAGGAATAGAAAAGTTTAGAAAGAAATTAGTAATTAAATACTTAGCTTAAAAGTCTAAGCGCTTTAAGTATAAATTAAGCCTATTCTAAGTTTAGTTAGTGTTAAGGTAGTTTATACTTAAGTTTATGTCTATATTATGTTATATTTATGTTAGACGTGCACTAATAATACTCTAGTACATGTCTAATACAGTTATGTCTAGGATCTAGAGAGGATACTGTAACAGTACCCCCCCCCTTTATTAGGAAAGGAATTCTTTACATTAGTAGTTCTAGCATTAGGTTGTCTTTATTAGGGTACAGGTTTAGTTTAAATAGGTAT
Organism: Lindgomyces ingoldianus; assembly: GCF_010093535.1. Lineage (NCBI taxonomy): Eukaryota > Fungi > Ascomycota > Dothideomycetes > Pleosporales > Lindgomycetaceae > Lindgomyces > Lindgomyces ingoldianus. The sequence continues at coordinate 5,789 of NW_022985196.1, forward strand.
TAAGTATAAAATTAGGTTACTGTAAAGTTCTTTTATAAAGCTTTTATAGGTTCCTACAATAGTTTGTTGTATCTAGTCTATTTTATAAAGTATTTATAGATATGTTTCTTTTTATTAAACTAGATTTATTTAACATCTTTTATAACATATTCTAGTTTATTATTTATAATAATAAGTTTAGGTGGCAGGTTTAGCTGTCTAAGTAGATAGTTAGATTTAAAGGCTGCTTAGCGCAGTAATAATACGTAGAACATAGGGTGTATCTTTATGCTGTTAGGTAGGATTAATTAGTAAGCATGCAATAAAACTATATAGGCTACTATAAAGGGGCTAAAGTTCTTTTAATTAAGTTTCTTTAATTATTAGTTTATTTAGATATTTCTAGCGTCTAGCTAGACCTTCTTACTAGCTATATACGCAGGGGTAAGAGTTTAAAATTAGTTTATGTACTTTTATTAAAAAGCTTAAGCCTATATAAGCTTTTTATAAATGTATTTAGATATATTTTAAATCTTATTAATAAGTCTATTTGCGTTTATTACTTATATAAATTAATAAGTTAGTTAGGGGGTATTTAAAAGTAGTTTAAATTTTATTTAAAGGTAGTATTTATAGTTTGCTAAGAACAGAGATACTTATGTTAATTTAGATGTTATATTATTAGCTTTAAACTATGCTATAGCTAACTATTTTACCTAGTTATCCTACTAGTAGTTTATGTACACTTATAGGACTTATTTTATTACAGTGTTTATGTTCTTAGTCTAGCTATTAGTCTCTAGGTAAAAAGCTATAGATAGATAAAAGACAATTTAGAGCTATTTACAGAGTTTGTTCTAGAAGGCTAAGACAAACTGCGTACCTCTGTCTAATATAATTATGTTAGGCAGGCTATAGTAAACTTATACGTATTAGTAGAATAACTAGGCTATATTAGGGGCAGTTATAGAGGAACATAGTATTAAGTGTTAATACTTAGTTAAGTAATTAACAACTACTATAATATTTATGTACCCTTTAGATAAGAGTAGGTCTATAATAAAATTAATTAATATGTCTTTTTAAGCTTGTTTAGAGATTAAGAGTAGTTTAAGTAAGCTATTATACCTTTCTTAAAAGGCCTTTACTTTATAGTAAGTATAGCAACATAATATGTATTAGCGTACAGTATAGAACATGCAGGGCTAGTAGTACTCTCTTTGTAGTAGGTTAAGAGTCTTTCCTCTGCCTAGGTGTTCTTTAATAGGCAAGTTGTGTATAATTTAAAGTAGTTTAATTCTTAGTTTATTAAAATTAGAGATTATAAGTTAGTTATAGTAATATAGCTTACTATTTTAGTTTTTATAGTTAGCTAGTGTTACTTTCTTTAACTAACTAGCGCTGTTTTAGAGCAGGTTTAAGGTCTTTTAGATAAATTTATTATTTAGATACTTATTAGTAATAATTTAATTAATTATTTAATCTGTTTTATTTAAGTTAAAGTTTAAAAATAGCTTAAGTTAAAGTAAAGTTTAGTGTTAAGCTTTTTACACTTTTTTTTAAGTAGGGACGTCTTAAGATTGCCTTATAAGAGCATCTAGTTTCCCTCTATCTTAACTAGAATAATAAGTAATCTTAAAATTAAAATAAAATAGGTATTTAAACTAATAGGCTTATTAGTAGCTAAGTTATTTTATAGTTACAAAGTACTATAAGTTCTTATAGTTAGATAAGACCTATATTAAATGCGCTGCACTTTCTAGTTTAGGTTGCTATTATTTAAAGTAGTATACTATAGCAAGTAATTTCTTATTATAGATCTTATAATTACCTTTTGCAGGACTTATTCTTTTTAAGAAGTATGTAATAGGCTTAATAGTCCTGTCTAGCTTAGTCTAGAAGAGAACTTCTGCTACTATGTAGTCTAAGGCATTAGCTTCTACAAGTATTAGTAGTTTAAAGTTAAAGTAGTAAAGTATTAAGGCTTTAGTAAAAGCTTTCTTTAGCTAGTTAAAGAACTATTAGTAATTTAAGTTAAAGTTAAATTAAATTTTTTTTTTAGTAAGTATAATTATAAGGCTTACTTACTATAAAAAGTTGTTAATAAATTATTAGTAAAAGTTAGTAAATTTTATAAAAGCTTAAACATTTTTTATATTCTTTAGGTATTGCTAATCTAGCATAGTTTAAACTTTAATAAGGTCTATTTAAATGCTATCTATAAAGATTACATATCCTAAATATATAACCTTTAATTAGTAGAACTTGCATTTGTTTATGTTAAGTTGCAGACCTGCTTTTTCTATAGCCTTTAGCACTAGGTGTACATGCTGTTTATGCTCTAAAAGGCTATTACTATAAATTAGAATATTATTAATATACATAGTGTAGAATATGTCTAGGTAGGGTTAGAGTAAGTTATTTATAAAATGTTAAAAAGTACTAGGCGTGTTAGCTAAGCTAAAGGGCATTACTAGGTACTTAAATAGTCTATATTAGGTCTAAAATGCTGTTAGCTACTTATTACCTTTTACTATTCTTAGCTTGTTAAAGGCAGTAATAATATTTAACTTTATAGAATACTTTACTTTACTTAGTTAGCTTAGGGTTTCCTGTAAAAAGAAAATTAAGTATTAGTTTTTAATAGTAATTGTCCGTACGCAGCAGCAGCGTCGCGGCCTGGATACGAGCGATCGCGCACGAGCAGGATCACGTATCTATGTCACATGATGCTTGTGCGCGAACCTCTGTGCGCGAACATCTAGATATCCCCCTTTTCCTCTGTACAGAGGAAAGATAAGAGTAATAGAACTAGAAACATGTTACCCTTACTTTACCTACCTTATACACTGTGCACACTGTACACTACTCTTACTCTTACTACTTAAGTGCTTATACTATAAGCAGCTAGCTATTAGAGCCTATTTAACACTAATTAGTAGTTAATTTAATTAACTATAAATTAGTAAAAGTAATAATAAAGTACTTACACTTTATAAGGTACTTTATTTTATTACTTATTCTCTAGAAAAAGTAATAACAAAGCACTTACACTTTATAAAGTACTTTATTTAGTTACTTATTTTTTAGAATAGTAAATTAATTTTTTACATTATACAGCAAGCTCTGCTACTGTATAAAGTAAGAAAGAGATAGTGTAAGACGCACACTAAAGCTACTAAAGCTGCATAACCTAGCAGCTAGACAATAGCACATTAATTCTTTACATTATACAGTAAGCTCTGCTACTGTATAAAGTAAGAAGGAGATAGTGTAAGGCGCACACTAAAGCTATTAAAGCTGCACAACCTAGCAGCTAGACAACAGCAGTACCTGCGCAATTTACTAGAAAAGTAATTAACTATACTATTATAATAAAATCTTATTAGTAACTAATAACTCTACATAATAATAAATAAAATAAGGAATAATTCTTATTATATAAATAACTTATAAAGAATATAAAGATATTAGAGGCAACACTATAAAATAAGACTAGCCTAGAGTACTAAAATAACAAGATTAACATGTTAAAAGCTTTAACAAGCCTATAAACTTAATTATATATAAGTTACATAATTACTAATCTACATATAATAACTTAGAAGAGCGCTACTTTTTTAAGTGCGTACATAAAGGATTTTAAAAAATAAACACTATAAGACTTCTTAGTACTTAGCTACATGTTTAAAAAAAAGCTTATATAAGTGCTAAAAAACAAAAGAATTATACTATAGTTAAGCACTAAAGGTACCTAAGCCTAGAAGCTATATAATATAGTATAAAAAAAAGTAATTATACTAAAAAGGCTTTATACATAACCTTTATTACTATATAAGGCTTTGCATAGAAGTAGACTAAACATAATGCTGCTATTAACACTAAATATACTAGCATTACCTGCTCTTACACCTTAGCTAGCACTACACTAATTACTGTACAAACAATACATGCCACTCTACCTAACGCCTGCTCCACACTCTTAATTGTACACACCACTGCCTGCAGTAGTGTATGCACTACTAATACTACCTGCACAATCTATACTACATTACAACCTGTACAAACTTCTACTTTAGAGGGAAACTGCTAAAAAAAAACTCTTAGTAAATAAGATTATATAATTCTAAAAAGCATAAAAAAAAGATAATAACTATATAAGTTAACTATATAACATTTTTATAAATAAAATAAAGATCTTTATTAATTTATGTTAATAGCTAGATATTTAAAAAACTTAGTACATAGACATCTTTCTAAATATTTTAAAAGGTTAGGTAAATATGTACTATATACATAACATAGGCCTTAGATATAACTAGAAGCATTTGTATAACACCTTAAGTAGTTACTTTAACACTAATGTAAACTATAGCTAGTACTAAATAGACTAGATAATAATAACTTTTATATAATGCTAATAAAAGAACTTTAATAAAAGTTTATATAAAGTCTTTAAAACAATAATTAATAAGCTTACACTTATATAAAAAGCACTAAAAATAAAATTTTAAAAGGATGTTCTACTGCACACTACTATTATATAAGCCTGTTAAGAATAACTAGAACTAGAATATACTATGTTTACTATTAAGCTCTTATGTAAAGCCTTATTTAGTAACTTATAGGTATTACTTTAAGTTACTATAGACTAAAAAGTAAACTAATACCTTTAAGAACTGCCTAATGTATACTACATAAACTGCTAATATAACTCTATATAATAAGAGTCTGTATAACAAGAAGAAAGCTTTTTTTTGTATAAAAAAAAACAATGTAGAAGATCTTTATTTAGGTTTAGGCTATAATCTAGAGACAACTACATGTAGATAAAGAAGTGCTTTGTTTACTATAAAAAAAGATGTTAGTTATTAAACTACCTTTATAATAACTATACATAAGTAAAGAACTAGTACATTGCCTTATACAAAGATTTTTATAATAAGACTTTATTATATAAAGCTATTACCTTATACATCTAAGACTTTAAAGGTTACTCTAAAAAAAAAAATAATTTGCATAATATAAAGAAAATAAAATAAAAAGGTAAAGATGCTAAAAAAGCTATTAACTACCTTACCTCTACTACTTATTTACACTGTGCAACAGAAAAGGACATCTACAGCATTAAACCTAAGAAATATGCTAAGCAGTTTATCCTTAATAACTAATACTATATAGTATACTAAGGTAAACTATAAAATATAGGCGTAGTAAAAATTTCTACTATTAGTAAGTCTTAACTTAAGGCGTATGTACAAAAGAACTTATATATAGAAATTAATTAAACACCTAGCTAAATAGATATTAGCTTTAAAAGCTAGACACTAAAAGAATTAATTAGTACTATATAAATCTAGAACTTAATTAGTCTAGTTACATACTACATTCTAAAGACTTTAACACTATTTCTACTATTACTAGCAAATGCTAACTAACTTAGAGCATACTTTAATAACATTTTAAATATTATTATACATAAAGATAAAACTATAGTACTTGTTATATAAAAATAAAAACACTTTTTTTTTAATATTAGTAAAAAAAAATTTATATCTTTTTTTACTAAATTAGAACTCTACTGCCTCTACTGCTAATTTAGACACCTTTACATAAAGAGACTTTAGAAGATGCTAACTAGCGCTAGCTATAACATTAATGCTATAGTGCTAGAAGAGATTAAGAAGTTCTGCTACCTTTGCTAATTATATAACTAGGCCTTATAAAAATTTAAGTTTATAATTAAAAATAACACTTACTTTAACTATAAAGTTATTATTAATGTTATATAAATTAATAATAAAGATATCTTATATGTTATTAATATAGATATATTATTTTAGGCTACTACATTTTTAAAATCTATGTCTGCATAAAATACCTAGGATGCACTATGCAAATGCTAAATTAACACTTATTAAGAACTCTTAGACTATATTATGTATAACTTTAGTATAAACTTTACTTTAAAGGATTTTTAAGCTTGTGTAAAGATTATAAGAGCTACATATAGGCAGATGCCTATAGAAGCACATTAGGTAGTTAAAAAAGTTAAGCGCGCACACACACCTTTCTAATAAGTGTTTAACATTCTAAAGACTAAGCTAGGTAACTGTATAAATAATAAGGCTATTCTATAAATAGCAGTTAAAGCTCTAAACAACATAGCTAGCCTATATAGTCTAGTACCTACACTGCTAGTCTTTAGGGTATACTTAAGAATTAACCTAGACTCTTTACTATTACTAGACATTATTACATAAGCAAGCACTATATAAAAGGTAATAAAGATACTTTAAAAGAACTATATAAAAGTAAACATTAATTATATAATTAACACTTATAATAGCTTTATAACACATAAAGTTCTTAACTTCTTCCTTAGCTTAAAAATTATAGCATAAAAAGAGAAAAAAAGCTAGACTAGCCTATATAAAATTAAGAGCATTAAAAAAAAAAATGTTATTATTAAAAAAAAAATAGCCTACTAAAGCTCTAATATACACAGGTTAAACTATACTATAAAAAAAAAAAAATAACTTACTTATAATAAATAACCTAGATAAACTAATCTCTATATAAAAAAATTCTTTAAAGAAAAGGAAAAAAAAACAGCCTTATAAAAATATTATAAAGGCAGAACTAAAGCCTACTACAGACTAAGCCCCTTAAGATAGTAATGCTACACTAGTGCAAAAGAAAGATATAAATACTAGAAAAAGTAAAAAGCAAAAAAAACCTGCATAAAGTCTAGACTAGGTATTTCTAACCTAAAAGAAAAAAAATAATTAGGCCTTATTTATTAAGCTTTATATAAATAGTGTAATTACTACACCTAAAAAACTATTTAAAGAATTAGACTATATAAAGATAAACACTTTAATTACTAACAGCACTTTTAAAGTTATAGTGTATAACTTAATAAAGCATAAAAGTTAGATTTTTAACCTCTACTTTATTTAAAAAGTAAAAGGCAAAATAACCTAACTATATAAGAAATCCTGCCTAGTGTTTGCTAGCTACTTAGATAAAAAGAAAAAAGAAATTTTTACTTAGTTACTAACTATCTAAAAGATAAGCTAAAGACTACTTTTAGCTATAAAAGTAAGCCTAAAAGCTATATATAAAATGCATTTTAAACTATGTAATATTATATAAGTATACATCTAATTAATAAATAAGCTTATACACACACTATACATAAAGCTACTAAAGAAGATGCGCTAGAGCTTTCTACTAAATATAATACTCTAGGTTGTATAACTCTTATATAAAGCTGCTAAATTAGAACTATATTAGTTTAAGACATACTATAACTACTATAAAAAAAAGCTATGTATGCACATCTTTTTATATAACCCCTACTTTTTAATTACTAATAAAGAAGAGCACACTTTTAGTATTACTAGCCTATAAATAAATAACACTTTAAGCATTATAATAAAGAATTTTATATAAAGAGAAAAAAAAAAACTATAAAAAGTAAAGTTTTACATAAAAAGTAAAACTATTCTAGTAAAAAAGCAGCCTATTAAGTTTAATAGTAAAAGAATTAAACTTACACATAACATAGTAGTTTTTACTTAGAAAGAATAAGTAAGCTACCTTTATATAATTAATCTAGAGAATAAAAATACTGCATAATAATATATTAAGTAATATGTAAAAGAGGTATATATTATATTTATGTGTTAACTAAAGGCAGCATTTAACTTTTTTATTGCTACATAAACTATAGACTTTTTATATAATAATATTAACACACTTAACATATAAATCTAATAGTAGATAAATAATAGTAAGTGTAGTCTTACCTTTTTACTATTATAGCTTAATTATGTAAAGCTGTTTATCTTTATAAATAGATTATTTACTAATAATAAAAACTTTAGCTTATAGCTAAGATTTTTAATTATATTAAGTAATAAAGACTATATAGAGTAAAGCAACTACTTTAAAATACTAGGCAACATTATACACTAGAATTCTACTAAGTGTAAAAAAGTAACTAAGAGTGTCTTTACTAGTAAACTATATAAAATAGTTAAAAAGTTTAATAATGTAATTACTTTTAGTATAACTTTATAGTAAATTATATAAATACTTAAACTGCTACTAATTCTAGTAGTAATTTATATAGATTTAAGGTTTTTATATAATTACTTTATTAAGCTAAGCACTACTAGTAAAAAGTAACTTATAATTAACATTATATTACTTTATAAATTATATAAGAAAAAAAAAATTACTAAAATAAAGTAAATTAATAGTAAAGATAACTTAGTAAATGTATATATAAAAAAAACACTAAACTAAGCTTTTTAATTATTAGTTCTAACTAACTGCCTCTTTGTCTAGATAGAAGCATCTGTAGACTAGCTAGATTCTGTGCGCAAAGATGCCTTAGACTAACTAGACTAATAACACCTTTATATAAAGCTTATTTCTTTTTATTTTTTTTTTTTTTATATTATACATACTTATCTTTCTTATTATAAGGATCTGTTACTGTTAGCACTATATAAAAAAAGAAAAGAGCTAGAGGATTATACAGCAAAGCTTAGAAAGTAAAGAATAAAGAAAAGAAAAGCTATTTATATAGCATAACTAGCCTATTCTAACGCACAGTATTACTAAGGCAAGTCCTAATAAATAAAGTAAAGTAAAGGTAAAACATAATTAGATAGACCTATATAGATAAAAGAAAAGTAACACGTACAAAAGGCAACTTTTTAGACAAAAAGAAAAGTTGCTAGTGTTTATACACAGCAGCAGCGTTGCAGCCTAGATATAAGCAATCGCGCACAAGCAGAATTACGTATCTATGTTACATAATGCTTATGCGTGAACCTCTGTGCGCAAACATCTAGATATCCCCCTTTTCCTCTGTACAGAGGAAAGATAAGAGTAATAGAACTAAAAACATGTTACCCTTACCTTACCTACCTTATACGCTGTGCACACTGTACACCACTTTTACTCTTGCTACTTAAGTGCTTATACTATAAGCAGCTAGCTGTTAGAGCCTATTTAACAGTAATAGTATTTAGTCCTTAGTAGTTAACATAAAATTAAAGCCTACCTCTAGGTTTCTTTATAAATAGTATAAGTAACACTACTAGTAAGAAGCTAGCTTAAATAAACTCTTTTTAGGTTTTTATTAAAGTATTTTTAGAGCACTTTTAATTTGTTTAGTAACATTTTATATAGTAGCCTATAACTAGGTTATTTGCTAGGCTTAAAAGTTATTTAGTAATTATATAAATATTATATTAAAAGCTTATTAAACTTGTCTTAAAAAAAACATGTAATAAGTTATAGTAGTCTTAAGAGACTATTATTTTTAAGTTAGTGCATTTTTAGAGAGCTAAAGCTTAGTCTATATTAGAAATTATAACTACATAGATTTTATAATCTAGTTGTTAAGCTAAGGTTATAAATAGGGCAGGTTCTATATAGCAGATGTCTATCTACTGTTTAAGTCCTAGTTTATATCTAAATTAAGTAAGTAAAAATTCTTTAAAGGCTTTCTCTTCTTTAAGTTTAAGCAGTTATTAAATTATTTTATATAGCCTATTTTAGTAAAAGGCCTAGCTTATTAGCCTTACTTAGGTAGTTTTTCTCTAGGTTATTAAAAAGTAAGTCTAAAAACCTTCTATATTAAGTGCTACTTAAGTGTTATTTAGGTGTAAGTGTAAGCATATGTCTTAGCATTAGAAAGAGTTAAAGTTTAAGACTTACTTTTAGTAATTAAAAGTAACTTTATGCTAATACAGCTATAGTTATTCTAGAATTAGGTTATAACATTCTATGTTTATTACATAGAGCTTAATCTGCTTCTTATAGTGTTAGTAGGTAATTATAATAGTTATAGTATAAAAAATAAAACTTTTTTTAAGTTATTTTCTATTAAATTTAGTTAGGTAAATTATTTAGGTAAGTAGTGTTAATTAAAGATTTAGTTTACACGCTAGTTTTTTATTAATATAACTTATGCTATTTACTTCTAAGTTAATAAAAGCCTATATTAGGGCTAATATAGTTTTTTATTATAAACATATAGAAATATTAACTTAGTACTTTTAGTTATTAGTAAGGGACTTAGCTTATAGGTTAGCAGAGATCTAGTGTTAAATTAGTCCTAGAGGGCAACTTAGCCCTAGAACAAGCCTTTTTACAGGCTTCTACTGCTATAGCTGCAGCTATGTTAAGAGTAGCAAAAAAGATTAAAGCTTAAATATAAGTTAAAGCCCTTATAAAAATAAAATTAAAATAGTAAAAATCTTTAATAAGTGCTAGTAGCGCTACTTATGTAGACTTAAAAAAAAGAAATAGAGCAGTTTTAGAAAATATAACTATACTTACTACACTTAAAGCATTAACTTTTTTTTTTATAATCTTTACGCTTTTTAAAACTAACTAAAGCATAATTTAAATTAATTTTTATTACATTAAAGTTTTTATTTATAACTACACTAGTTTAGAGGCGTATTAGAGCTTATATAAAGAGGAACCTTATATTATTATTATAGGTAGTAATTAGGTTTACATATGTGTTAAGGTTGTTTAGGAGGGGTTCTTCTACTATAGCGCGTTGCAGTTTAGTTAAGAGAGAGTTATATAAGGCTATAATTAAACCTATCTTATTTAGGCCTATATTAAATGCAAGTTAGTAGAACTTAGTAAAGTGTAAAGTAAAGCTTTTTTTTTTTATTATAAAGTGTTTAAGTAACTTAGAGCTATTAACTCTTTATTTAAGTCTTTATAAGTTACTTATAAAAACACTATAAATTAATCTAGGTTAATAATATTTTTATTTATTAGTAAGTTAATTAAGGCTGTTATATTATAGTTAAGTTAAAAGTAGGCATATAGTAACTAAAAGTGTTTAAAGGAAAATTAGTCTATGTTTTCTTTAAGTTTATATTAGAGCTTATGTAAAAAGAAAAGTAGGTCTTTCTATTTTCTATTAAACAGCAAAGAATTAGAGAGTTAGTTAGATTTTATTACTAAGTTAAAAAAGTTACAGGTTATAAGTAGTATTAAGCAGAAAAAAGTTAAGCTATCTCTAGACTTTTAGGTAAGCTTTAAGGCTAGTAAGTTCTTAGTTCTTACTACTATAATAAAAGTTAAGGCAGAAATAGACTACTTAATAACATAAAGCTATTTTTTAAAGTTCTTTTAAAAAGCTTTAAAGCTTATAATATAGTAGCTTTTTTATAAAGTAAGTGCTTTTTAAAAGGCTTTTTAGCTTACTTTAATAGCTTAAAGTTATGTAAGTACTAAGCTTATTAGATTAGATTTAGAGGCTATTTTTAGCTAAAGTTTTAACATAACATAATGTTATAATTATGCACAAGTAAGGTTATAGAGCTTTATAGAGGTCTAGTTTAATTACTATGTAAGGTATTATAGTAAGTACAAGACATTATATAAGAAACAAAAAAGTTTAGAAGAAAATTAGTAATTAAATACTTAGCTTAAAAGTCTAAGCGCTTTAGGTATAAATTAAGCCTGTTCTAGGTTTAGTTAGTGTTAAAGCAGTTTATGCTTAAGTTTATGTCTATGTTGTGTTGTGTTTATGTTAGACGTGCACTAATAATACTCTAGTACGCGTCTAATACAGTTATGTCTGGGATCCGGGGAGGATACCGTGACAGTGCTTTATTACCTAGCTAGTTTTTTCTAGATAACGTACTTCATGGGCAAGTTGCTCACACACCTGAGTTGCTTACTTTTGCTAAGACCCCACTAAACTACCCTTCCTACACTAATGCATTCCCTACAACACTACTTAGACGCGCTAAAAGAATGTTAGATACAGCTTACGCTCTAAGCTTTTAAATAAAACATAAAACTCTTAAAGAAATATGCTATAGCTATGTATAAAGTCCTATAAAAAATAACAAATAACTATAGCGCTAGACAACCTTTATAAGCTAATTCTATAGCTAAATTACAGAGGCTAGGTAATAAAAAGAAGTAGGTAATTGTTAAGACTATACTTAAGCTATATGCGCAAAGAATTTCCCCTTAGATAGCATTTATAGCTAATATAGCTAATTCTTTGCGCGCTAAGCGTAATCTAGGCTATGTTTACATAAACTAGCCTAGTACGTTTGTAAAGCGTTATTTAGAGCTTAAAGTAAAGTTTTAAGCGCAAGTATAGTTAAAAGATATCTAGCTAATTATAAACCCTATCTTGCTAAAGTTATACATGTTATTATCCTAGATGCTATACTTAGCTTTAATATTCTCTATAAGGCTAAACCTGCCCTAAATTACTCTAGGACTCTTACAAAAAGCTCTTTTATAGTTATACTTACGCTTAAATGTTACTTTAAGCTCTAAATAATGCTTTACAAATGTACTAGGCTAGTTTATGCAAACATGGCCTAGATTACGCTTAGTGCGCAAAGAATTAGCTATATTAGCTATAAATGCTATTTAAAAGGAAATTCCTTGCGCATATAGCTTAAGTATAGTCTTAATAATTACCTGCTTCTTTTTATTGCCTAGCTTCTATAATTTAGCTGTAAAATTAGCTTATAAAGGTTGTCTAGCGCTATAGTTATTTATTGTTTTTTATAGGACTTTACATATAGCTATAGCACATTTCTTTAAGAGTTTTATGTCTTATTTAAAAGCTTAGAGTGTAAGCTGTATCTAACATTCTTTTAGCGCGTCTAAGTAGTATTATAGGGAATGCATTAGTGTAGGAAGGGTGGTTTAGTAGGGTCTTAGCAAAAGTGAGCAACTTAGGTGTGTAAGCAACTCGCCCATGAAGTACGTTAAGCCTAAAGGTACTTTTATACTAATAGCTATATATTCTATAAATTCTTAGCTAGTTTTTATATGTTTTTACTAGTAAGCTACTTTTTTTATTTTACTAAAAAAAAAAATTTATTTTTTTAATTACTTAAAATATGTTTAACTTTATACTTAGTTTTTTTATCCTTTTATTTTTATATAAATAAGGGAATTTTTTTAAGTGCTTTCCCTAGTCTAAAGATGTAAAACTATAGGTGTATCTTTATATATAAGGGAAGCTTAAGCTTACAGTTGTCTTGTTAAGTTTATAAAACTTTATATAGTTTTATTTTTTTTTTACTAGCTTCTTAGAAGGCCTTAATATTTTAAAGTTTTTAGTGTTAAGGTATATGTAGTCTTTTAAGTAGATTTTTAGTCTTAGTTATTATAATTTATTTATATATTATTTTATTATTTCTTAACTAGATCTAGCTTTAACTACTAATTTTTTATGTATATTTTATAAGTTTAATAACTAGTCTATTAATTTTTAGAGGTCTATAGGCTAGTTTTCTTATAGTATAAAGTATAAGTTATAACTAAAATTAGCTTTATATAGTGTTTTTTTATTATAGCTAATTCTACTATATTAATAGCTAGCTATGCTATAGGGAGCTATTCTGCCTAGTTATTTTAAGTGTAAGAGATATACTTTCTTAAGTACTTTTCTACTTTAGCATTTACTCTTTTAGTTTAACTATTTATTTATAGGTAGTATGCAGTAGACAACTTATATGTTATTTTAAAGTGTTTTATAGCTGCTTTCTAAAATCTGCTAGTAAATAATTTATCCTTATCTAAGATAATAACTTTAAGGCATTTATATACTAATATAATATTTTATTTAAGTTTATAAATAAATTTTTTAGCTATAATAGTCTTCTTTAATAGCTATATGTGTAGGTATTTAGTAGTTTTGTTAAAAGCTACTATAATTATATTACACTTTCTTTCTATTTCTAGTTCTCTAAATAAAGAAAGTTTTATAATAAAGTTTATTATAATTATTATTTATAGTTATTTAGAAGCTTTAATTAGTTAAAAGTATTTATAAGTCTTATATCTTTATAAGTTATTTTTATTATAAGTGTTACATTTTTTAAGCACCTTTATGCACAGTTGCTTTACTTTTAGTATGTGTTATAGTATAGCAGCTTATAACTTTTTCTAAAGGGTGCCTATACCTAGGTGTCTAAATATTAGAGACTTATAATATTTATAGATTAAGTTCTTTTATCTTTATTTATTTACTATAAGTATATAAAGGTCTTTTATAGGTCTAGGCCTATTATAGATCTATTTTTTATTAGTTTTTTTAAAAAAAGTAAACTTTTTAGTTTTTTTTCTTTTCTTTATTAAAGTAATCTAATTTTTAGCTAAGAGTGTTAGCCTGCTAGTTCTATGCTTCTAGAACATGCTTAATAATGTAATTAAACTAAGCAAGTTTTATTGCTTATTTTATGTGCATTAAAAAGAGCTTTTTTATAGTTAGAAATGTAACTAAATTTATATAGTCTATTATAATATAAAAGGGTTTTACTATTCTGTGTAACTCTGTAGCCTATACTCTTACTGTGTTTAGTATTACTTTTAGCTTTTTATTAGGTATGCTGTAGCTAGCTTTAGGTCCTAAGAACTTAGTAGAGTAGTATGCTACTAGGTGCTATCTGTTATTCTTCTGCTTTTAGTAAAATGTTGCTTTACTAGCTTTTAAAGATGCGTCTATGTAGATCTTAGTGTCTAGGTGTAAGTTATATATTCTTAGTACTAGCTTAAATGTTATAGCTTTTTTTAATATTATAAATGCCTTATTTATTTATAGAGTCTAGGTAAATTTTACTATAGCCCTTTCTTTAGTAGTAGCATTTATTAAAGGTATAGTAATTTTTAAATAGTCTTTAATTATTTTTCTAATGTAGCCTAATAGTCTAAGGAATCTCTTAACTTTCTTAACTATTATAGGCACTAGCTACTTAAGTACTTTTTATACTTTAGCTAGGTTAATTTTTATTTCTTTACTATTAATTATAAATCTTAAGTATTTTATTTTAGTAATGTAAAACTTACATTTAAAAAGCTATAAATAAAGTCTATATTTTTTTAGCTTTTCTAAGACTTTTTATACCTGTTATACATAGTCTTCTAAGCTATTTTTTCAGTAGATAAGAACATTATCTAGGTATACTAAAGTAAAGACATTAAAATATAGGTTAAAGGCAGTGTTAATAATTTATTAAAATGTTGCTAGGGTGTTTATTAAGCTAAATAGCATTACTAGTAGCTTATAAAGTTTTTATAAAGTCTAAAATACTATAAGCTACTTATTTTCTTTTTATATTCTTATTTTATTAAATTTGTTTTGTACATTAAACTTTATAAAGTACTAGGTTTCTTTTAGCTAGTTTATAATGTTTTATATAATTAATAAAGAGAACTAGTTTTAGATTATGTTATTATTTAGAGTTTTATAGTTCTAATAAATATAAATCTTTTCTCTTTTTTTTTTTAGTAAAAACTACTGCTAAGGCAACTAGGCTATAGCTTTTTTAAATATAGCCTTTTACTAGCATTTAGTTAACATACTTTTATAAGGCTTTTTTTTATATTCTTATAAGAGGTTAAAGCTTATAGGTCTTTAGATTATAGTCTTTTACTAAATTAATTATATAGTTCTAGAGTTAATGTAGGGGTAATTCTTCTAGATTAGTAGGCGTCTTAAACATATCTTTATAGTCTTTATACTTAGTAGAGATACTACTTTCTTTCTAGACTTAAAAGATTCTAACTTATTTTATGTTTTTATTAGCTTTAATTTCTTTATAAAAGACTTTTTTAAGTTTTTTTTTTATTATTCTTACTGCCTATGCTTTTAGTTCTTAGTAGAGGAATTTTTAGAGCTTTCTTTTTTTAAAGTAGTAACTACTACCTTGCTTTACTTACTTATAGACTAAGTATAAGTTATTATAGCATGCTAACTAGGTTATGCTTATGTAATTATTAAAACTTTCTATAGTTATTATTCTTTAATTAATAGTAAAGTTATGTGTTTTTAACTAGTTATATTCTAAAATTATGTTATACTTACTTTTTAATAAAAGTATATTTATAAATTTCTAATTTTTTATGTTTAAAGTTATAAGGTTTTTTTATATGTTTTTAGGTTAATTTATTTATTACTATACTTAATTAAGGATGTGTTAGTAAAAGTTACCTTAAACAAGACTTTTTTTACTTAGCAAAGAATACTTTGTTTATTTACCTAGTTTTTGTCTACTGCAGTAAAGGTGTATCTACTATTAATAAGAGCTAGTCTTAATTGTCCTTTAAATGTAAAAGTTATAGTTAGGCTATATTTTATCTTTTATCCTACTATAACTATTGCTAATATATTATAAAGGACTTCTTTGTTTTCTAAGAGGTAAAAGTTAATGTTTTATAAGTTATTATTAAATTTATTTTTCTTTTTTTTATAAATTTAGTGCTCTCTATTGCAATAGTTAGCTACTTTACACTTATAGTCTTCTACTAGGTAATATAATGTTAGGTAATCTTCTTTTTTTACTGCTTTTTATTAAAAGTAATAAAACTTATAATTATTTTTATTTTTATAATTTAGCTATTTTTCTTACTTGTAAAAAAACGCTATCTAACAAGTGTAATAGTTTATAGTTTTGCAGGCTAAGGCTGTTTCTTACTATAAGCATCTATTATAGTTCTTTTCTTATATAGGCTACTATTCTGCTTAGTGCTTATTATTCTAGTGTTTAGTGCAATACTGTCGCGTACACTAGTACTAAGAGTATAGATAATTGTTAGGTCTATGTAAGGTGTTAAGAGGGCTCTCCTAAGTCTACTAGAGGTACTCCCTAGTTTGTACTATCTGTATAGGGTGTTCTTTCCACTAGCAATTATTAGTGCTGTAGGCGTTGCTTCTACAGAGTACACACTAGCTGTAGTTTTTTTGTTATCTATAGTTCTATAGATAGCTGTTAGAGCGTTCTTAAAAGCTTTAACACTACTAAACACTTTCTTAGTTTTAGAAGTAAGTGCTGTTCTATTAGCTTTAAAATCTATCTAGTTGTCTACATGTAGTTAGAACTAAATTATAAAGGGGCCTTCTAAGTATAATTTTATTTAGGATATTATTTCTACATTAGTTTAAAATGCTCTCTTATTATACTATATATAAAAGTGGCATCTAGTAAAGAAAGAGTAAAGGTTTTTTAGTAATTTTTTAAAAAGCTTTAAAAGGGCTAGTTTTAAAGTCTTTTTAGCTGTAATGCTTATTC
The DNA here is from genome assembly GCF_010093535.1 of Lindgomyces ingoldianus. Classification (NCBI taxonomy): domain Eukaryota; kingdom Fungi; phylum Ascomycota; class Dothideomycetes; order Pleosporales; family Lindgomycetaceae; genus Lindgomyces; species Lindgomyces ingoldianus. Next base: position 22,867 of record NW_022985196.1, read on the forward strand.
TCTTAGTAGAGATATTCTAGAGTTTAGCTAGCTCTACCTATAGTGCATGTATCTAGTGCGCAGAGCTAGTAGCTTATAAAGGATTTATAAGTAATAAAAAGTTGTTAAATTCTACTACTTTTTAGTAAAAGTTTTTAACTTTTTTTTAAAAGTTTACTAGTTTATTTATTTTATTACTAATTTACTAAAGTTTTTTTATGTTGTTTTAGATTATATTAATCTATTCTGCTAAAATAGCTTTACTTTAAGTAGAAACTTTTATAAATTCTAATAAAGCTATATAGGCTATGTTAGAATCTAAGTTGTGTTAAGTAGAATTTATACTTTTTAAAAAGAGTAGTATTTAATGTTATAATTTTTACTTTATAAAAGCACTTAGGTCTATAATATTTCTAGTAGGGAAGTAGGACAGGTGATAGGGGCTAACAGTAGGGTGTACAGTCCTACGTATAGGCTATAGGTCTATTAGAGGGAAGGTAGAGTAACTAGATTATAGTTTACTCTATATGCAGCAGTATAGTAGCTAGGGTTAAACAGTCTTGTTAGACAAGGTTAGAGGTATATATAGTGTAAGATATACAGATAGTATTATAGCTCTTTAAAAAGCTAAATGCTACTTAGTCTATATAAAAAATAAACTAAACATTAAACACACCTTTTAAAGGTTATTTAATATAGAAACTATATACATGTATAAAGGGTGCTAAGGCGAGCAGGACAAGTTTATATAAGCCTGCTAAAAAGAGCTCTACAAGCTCTCTTAGACTTGTTAGACACGCAGCCTGCTCCTTTACTAGACAACGCACTCCTCTATTACCACAGGTAGTGGTGCTGCTTCTGTGTCCTCTGACTGGTCCATAAGCGAGCCCTGCTCTAACCTAGCTAGATTGTGGAGCACTGCCGGTGGAGTTACGCTGGTCCAACCGTAGACCGTAACACGTACCTAACAGGTTGGCCGGCCACACAGGTTGGCCGGCCACTTTTGCTAAGCCCCTACTAAAACTACCCTATTCTAGCGCAAAACTGCCTACTTTAGCCTTATATAAAGTAATATAACATAAGATATTATTTAAAGTCTACTTTTACTACTTGTTTATATGTACATAAGTTATGCTTAGTCTAATTATACTGCCTATAACGTACCTAACGAGTTGGCCGGCCACACAGGTTGGCCGGCCACTTTTGCCAAGCCCCCACTAAACTCTACCTATCTACATAATGCCTTAACAACAACACTAGATTAAATCTTCTAAAGAACATTAGATATAGCTTACTTTTTAGGCTTTTAAATAAGACTTAAAACTCTTTTTATAACACGCTGTAGCTATCTATAATATCTCTTACACAACACTAAGCAATTAACGCGCTAGACAGCCTTTATAAGTAGAATACTAGCCTAAATTAAGGAATTTAACTAAGCTTAAAAAAAAAGTAGTTATTAAGTACATACTTAAGCTTATTACGCGCAGATTTCCTCTTAGGCTTATAGCTATAGCTAATATAGCTAATCTCTTGCCCACAGAGCGCAATCTAGGCTAGGTTAGCTTAAACTAGCCTAGTATGTAGGTTAAGCACTGCCCTAAGTTTATAATAAAGTTTAATTATAAGTATAATTCTAAAAGAGTACTTTATAAAAATCTAAAGGTTATCTAAGGCTAGTTTTGCCTAGTAGCTAACATAAAAGCTAAGTATAGTATCTAGGATAAAGACACGTATAACTTTAATAAGTTAGGCTTTATAATAGGCTAGATATTAACTAGAGCAGTTATTATAGCTTTAAAGAGATAAGAATAGCTAAAGGTAATATAGTAAAGTAATAAAAAGTAGATAATAGTTATCTAAAGCATTAATATAATAAAGTAGGCTATAAGATTATAGAGCTTTAAGCAGCAAATAAAGCTGCTACATAACATAGATTACATAAAAGAAAGCAGATTTAAGCAAAAGAGACCTTAATAGTTAAAAATAAAGCTTGTTTAACTACTCTAAAGGAGTTTAAAGCGCGTAGTAATAGAAAGAAGCTAAAAACGCAGGTGCACGCTAAAGAAAGTAAGCTAAGTTAAAGGCAATATAAGCAGTGCAATTAAACTAGGCATAACTTACGTATATATAAGCAAGTAGTAAAAGTAGACTCTAAATAATATCTTATGTTATATTACTTTATATAGGGCTAAAGTAGGCTGTTTTGCGAGAGAATAGGGTAGTTTTAGTAGGGGCTTAGCAAAAGTGGCCGGCTAACCCGTGTGGCCGGCCAACCTGTTAGGTACGTTATATATTTTTTTATATAAGTAACTTTTATTTTTTATATTATTACTTATTTTACTCTCTACTTATAATTTTATTTATTCTTTTAATTTTTTAATAACATACTTCTTAGTTTATACTATAATATAATAATTTAGTTTAATTTACTATCTTCTTATATATTACTTTATACTACTAGTTTTAACATAATGTATAATACTTTATACTATTTTACTATCTTTTTCTATAATGTACTATAAACTACTGTAAATTAATATAATGTGTTGTAATTTGCTACAATTTGCTACTTTTTACTTACTCTATATTATAATACCTTCTCTTAAATAGCATAACCTAAATTGCAACTACTATCACGTTGCTAAAGTATTCCCCCTACACTTGCTGTGTATTCCGCTTCCCTAGCTATGCTGCATACTCCCTCTAGTCTCTACTAAGCTTCTCTGTATACCTGCACTGTTAAATAATCTTAATTCCTGTCTTTTGCTTAGCAACTGCTCTTGCTAGCAGCACTACTATGTTTAGCTATTAACACTAATTGCTAATGTTTTTACCTATTGCACAGTACTTCTAACTCATCTAGTAGCGTTAATAACTATAACTTCTCTCTTTATTATGTATGCCCTATTAAAACTAATCCACCTCTTTTCCTGTTATGCCTAAGTGCGCTGTGCACTGCCTTGCGCTGTGCTTCTGCTACTTGTCTGTCTCTGCTTTTTTTAACGTCTAGTACATTGCATAACTCTCTTAAATCTTGTCTATTACTTTTTAAACTTGCTGCTACTTTTTGTATCTCTTACCTTATAAGTTCTACTACTTTTAAGTTCCCTCTTTGCACTTGTTACACCTTGCTAATTCTATGTTGTTACATGTTACTGTCTTGCTATCTAAGTAGCTGCTTATTAGCCTATGTTAACATCTACTACTAATTAAAAATGTCTTTATTACTTACATATCTAAGTTATTACTTTTTTATTGCATTATATACTCTACTTTTTTTTACTTAACTAAGATTACTAAGTCTACTCTCTTACCTACTTGCCTGCTACGCTGCTCTCTTACGCGTAGTTAATTATGCTCTATAGCATCTCTACGTGCAGGATGTACACAACTTTAGGGAAATCTACTCTAGTCCCTAGCGCTAATGTAGCTACAATTAGCCCTCTATTTTTAAGCCACTGCTTAAGCTGCTTAGCACAGTTAGGGACTCTAGTGTAATAGTATCTGCACTCTAGTGCCTCTACTATATCTTTGCACTGCTTCTTGCTATAACAGTACACTACCCCCTTTTTTCTCCTATCTTGTAGCTGCTGTTGCTGTTGCTAACCTATTACTAGTGCTATTATTACTACTTTGCTAGGCTTACACTATAACATAAAGTATTATGTGTTTAGCTATACTGTGCTTGCCTACATGTATGTTGCACATTAAATTAGCATGCTTATTGCTAGTTTACCTTTTTATACAGGCAGCAGTGTTGCTGTAAGTAGTACTATTAGGCATAGCAGTAGTTAGACATTCTTTACTATTGCTAGCTTTAGCTGCTAGCTGCTTAATGTAAAGATAAGGTAACTTTTATCTACTACTACCTGCTGCAGTAGACCCTTGCTACTAAGCATATTTATGTACTTTAAAAAGTTACTGTTGCTTCTTATGTTGCCTACTATGTCTGCACTAACTACAGTAATAGCAGCTAGGTTGCTTTTACTGTGCTTTTACTTTATGTAGTTAATGCTGCACTTTTATATATAGCCTACTAAATCCTTAATAAGCGCCTAGTATAGTATAATAACTACTGTTACTTTAAACTTGTTTAATTAAGCTAGCACTATAAAAAGTAAGCTCTTACTTCTACTAGTTAGAAGTATAATAATAAGTAGCATCTATCTATTAAGCACTATGTGTAGTGCCTACTTTTACTCTACTAACTAAAACTTAACCTTCTTCTAACTAAGCACCTACTGTATTATCTTTTTAATTACTTCTTCTTTATTATCTAGCACTTAAGTCTTTTTCTGTAGCTATGCTAGCTCTTCTTTTCTAACTCTTTTATTACAGCTGCGCTTTTGCCTTTTATTTAGTTAGCATAAAATTTATTATGCGTTTTTTTTTTTACATACTCTTATTCTCTTTAAGCTCTAAGAAGTAATGCTATAGTGTGCTAAGTAGTTAAAATGCTTTAATTAAGTGTACACTAAGATGCTTTATAATGTTAATTAGCACGCTGTAGTTCTTTACTTCTATAACTATTGTCTACGCGCTTTGCAGCTCTACTAGGTCCTTTCTCTTTTTATTTACTTTAGCCTTCTTAGCCTCTTTAACCTTGTCTTAATACCCTTTGCTAAATAACTCCCTAACTACCACCTGCCTAATACTAACAGCTGTGTGCTAGTAGTCTAGCGTGTGCAGCTTAACGCATAGTGTCTTGCCTATCTCTTGCTAAATTACTTGCGTTAGTTAATTAGTCTCCCACAGCCTCTACTTATTAGCCTAGACGTAGTTGCTAAAGCCTCTACTAAGCACCTACACTATAAGATACTCCTAAAACAGCTGTAAGTATGCTAGGTATACAACTATAACTTACCTAAGCTGCTGCAAAAGAAAGTATAGAATTACCTTTAGTTTATCCTACTATAACTATAACTTATAATAGTAGACTACTGTTATTACCTGCTTATTTATAATAAAGATGTTGCAGTCCTGCAGCAGCCTATTCTAATACTGCATTATTATTACTTTAGACCTACAACTAGGCTGCCTAGACGTTATGTAAACGTAGACTAGTAGCTTTGTTAAAAAGTAGTTAATAAAACATAAGTACCTTTTTACTTACTTTACATTTTACTTTTTATTACTTAACTAAAGTTTATAACCTTCTTTTCACTTTTTAGCTTAGGCTAGCATCTAACCTAGTTTGTCTTTAAGACTATTATTACGCTGCTAAATAAATAACACACTTTACTATGTAAATGTAACATTATTAATAAGCTGCTCTAGCTTAACAGTAAACTAATTCTCTACTTTTAACACTTATAAAAGCTTCTACTAGAGCATCTGCTTAGCCTTAGCTACTACATCTTAGGCTATCTTGCAGAAGCAGCTAATGTAGATTAGTTAGCTGTTTAAGTAAAAGATCTTCTTATTCTTTAACTAGTATATGTTACTAGAGTTACTAGCTAATATTGCAATGTACTTTCTATATGCTAGTAAGCTAACTACTTTACTTATTAGACTGTATAAGCTGTTAGCTAGATACTTTTCTCTCTCTAGCAAGAAGTGTTTCTAGTCCTTGTTAGTTTACTTGTTGCAACGCCCTAACAGAAGTAGCTTTTCTACGCTAAGCACCTGTATGCAGTACCCTACGCTAGCAAGCATGTAGGAGTAATTCTTTGCTGTACGCAAGCGCTAAGCCTTAGAGTTAATGCCTAGCACAGCAAGAAAGTAAACTAGTCTGCTACTAAAAGGCTAATTGCCTACAGACTCTAAGATAAATAATAAAAGCGCGTTAAGTAGTGCTTCTAGCTAAGCCTCTTTATTGTTACTATTGTCTAACAGACTCTATAGCGCCGCCGCTAGTTTCTTTTGTCTGCTTGTCTAGCAGAAGAGCTTACGCGCATCTTTTATCTAGTCTATCTTTTTCTTGCGGCTACCTTAATAATGCAGGCTGCAGTTGTTGTCACACAGACCTTCTTCTTTATTATTCCGCTTGCTGCACTCTCTAGGTTCTGCAATTAAGCTATTAGCTGCTGGTTAACCTCCTGCTGCTTTGCGCTTCTTAGCTAGCGCCTTGTCTCTTGCGCAAGCGTTAAGAGTCTAGCTACGCTCCTCTCTACTAAAATTTTTACTAGCTTCGCGGCCCGCTGCAGCTTTACCTCTCCTTAATTAGGCAATTAGATCTAATGTGCAAGATAGGCTAGATTGCAGTTTGTAAAATGCTCTAGCTATCCTGTCTGCTTAAACTAGCTAGTCTTGTTAGTCTTTGCAACCTGCGCGTCTATAACTTGCGCCTTCTCTTTATGCACCTGCTTTGTCACCTTCTATTTAGCTAACTAGACCCTAACAATGTTAGTTATCTTATAGGGTTTAGGCGTTGTGTTGTTGCTTCTACTATTAATGTTACTTATAATAAAATACTGCTGCAGGCCTCCTATCTAAAAGAAAGTTTAAACTTTAACTTTTGCGTACATTGTGCTAGTATCTTCTATTTACTAAAGGTTATGCTCTGTTTTGCAATGCCTCTAAAAGACGTTCTAGTTAATTATAATATAGTTATAATTAACCTTACTGCACTAGAACGCATCTAGCGGCTTTCTAAGCTTTTTAATTAGCCACCCTATTAGTAGCAGTAGCTGTACTTTATCTAGATGCTTAACCTAAGAAAGGTAGCTGCTGCAAAGCTTAGTAGCAATTGCTAACCCCTCTTGTTTTAGGACAGCATAAGCGTTGCAAAGATGTGCGTTAAGATTCTAGATATAAGTAGTGTGTTCTTAACAGATAAGCACTTAGTACCTGCAAAGATAGCAGAAGCAGCCCTCTGCTTTCTCTGTGGTAAGAGTGCTTTTAGCGTGGCGTATTTTTAGTCTTGTGGACGCGCTTCGCGTTTTAGTTGCGTTCTAGCTAAGCTTTATGCTTAGACTCTATTGCAAACAGGACACAATCTACGCAGGTAGGATAGTAAAGATGCAACGTGAGAATTTTTATGCAGACAAGCAAGGTTTGTAGACAAATATTTGTGTTTGTGATGTAACTCCTTTTCTAAAATGTAACGCGTCTGACAACCCGCAGGCTGCTTTGTTTATAATTGCGATAGGACGCTAACTAAATTGTAAAACATGGCTAAGTTTTGCGTCTTCTTTACTTTGCTGCAATTTGCTGCAATTTGCTGCGGTTTGCTGCGGTTCGCTGCAGTTTGCTGCTATTTACTGCAGTTTGCTGCAGTTTGCCGCAGTTCGCTGCAGTTTGCCGCAGTTCGCTGCAGTTTGCCGCAGTTCGGTGCAGTTCGGTGCAGTTTGGTGCAGTTTGCTGCTATTCACTGCAGTTTGCTGCTATTTACTGCTATTTACTACAATTTACTATCTGCTAGTTACAGCTGTTTGGTACAGTTTTCTAATGTAATAACTAGAAAGTCAAGGAACGTGTTGTGCTAGTAGTGGCAGTAGTTGTTGTCGTTGCAGCTGTGGTCTGCGGGCGGGGACTTGTTGCTGCTGTGCGAACTGCAGAGCTTGTGCGCGTTTCCCTGGCAAAGGAATAACAAAATCAACTGCGCAGATGCTAGGCTAGGGAATTAGTAGCTTAGGCACAGCTAGGAGGCAAAGAAACCTTTAGTGGTAGTTGTATAGTTGTAGTCATTGTGGTAGTTGTAGTCGTGGTCTCTAGTCGGGGCTCGTAGCTGCTGTGCGAGCTGCAGAGACTGTGCGCGCGTCCTTGTAAAAGGAAAAATCAAACTGCGCAGTCACTAGGCCAGGGGTATTAATGCCTAAAAGCATGGCCAGAAAGTTAAGAAACCTGTTATGTTAGTAGTGATTGTAGTTGTTGTTGTTGCGGTAGTTGTTGTGGTCGGCGGGCGCGGCTGCTGGTGCGACGAACTGCAGAGCCTGTGCGCGCGTCCCCTGCAAAAAGGAAAATTAAAGCTATTAAGTATAAGCTTTTTTAAACTATTAAGTTTTTTTCTACTTTCATCTGCTTTTTTTTATGTAATTTATATTATATAGTAGCTTTATTAGCTACTTAAAGCTTAGTAATTTCTTATTATACTAATACTAGCTTATATATAATTATTACTACTTTTTTAAAAACTTTTTTAAGTACTTTAACTATAAAAGTTAGTAAACTATTTAACGTACCTAACAGGTTAGCCAGCTACACAGGTTAGCTAGCTACTTTTGCTAAGCCTCTACTAAACTCTACCTATCTACATAATACTTTAACAACAACACTAGATTAAATTTTTTAAAGAATATTAGATATTGCTTACTTTTTAAGCTTTTAAATAAAACTTAAAACTTTTTTTATAACACACTATAGCTATTTATAATGTCTTTTATATAACACTAAGTAATTAACGCGCTAGATAGCCTTTATAAGTAAAATACTAGCTTAAATTAAAAAATTTAACTAAGCTTAAAAAAAAAGTAGTTATTAAGTATATACTTAAGCTTATTATACATAAATTTCTTTTTAAGCTTATAGCTATAGCTAATATAGCTAATTTCTTATATATAAAGTATAATCTAGGCTAGGTTAGCTTAAACTAGCTTAGTATATAAGTTAAGCACTACTTTAAGTTTATAATAAAGTTTAATTATAAATATAATTATAAAAAAGCACTTTATAAAAATTTAAAAGTTATCTAAAGCTAGTTTTACTTAGTAGCTAACATAAAAGCTAAGTATAGTATTTAAAATAAAAACATGTATAACTTTAATAAGTTAAGCTTTATAATAGGCTAAATATTAACTAAAGTAGTTATTATAGCTTTAAAAAGATAAAAATAGCTAAAAGTAATATAGTAAAGTAATAAAAAGCAGATAATAGTTATTTAAAGCATTAATATAATAAAGTAAGCTATTTTACTTTTTATTATTTTTAAAAGCTGCTATTACTTTTTTACTTAGTATAAAAAAAATCTACTTTAAAACTAAGTTATTATAGTCTTTAAAAATAGCTAGATAATAAATAAGCTTAGGCTATAGTAGTTAAAGCACTTTAATAAGCATATAAAAAAAAGTTATAAGCGCTTATTAGCTTTTTATTATTAATAGCTATAAAAGCTATAACTTACTTAACTTTTAGTAGTACTATAAGAAAAATAAAATTATTACTATTTATATACTTTTACCCTTATTACACTTTTTATAGCCTTTTAATATAAGTTATTTTACTTTTTTAAAGAAAGTGTATAAGCGCTAAGCTAAAGATTTTATATATAACTAGATTACTTATATTATAAAACTTAAGTTTTTACTATGCTTTATACACACCTATAATATAGTAATTACTTTTAGTAATATTTAAAAGAGTTTTAAAGCGCTAGTTTAGTTTTATTTAACTTAAAATAAGTTAAAATAGCTTTTAATATTTAGTTATATACTTTATTACTACTACTACTTATTAATAATAAGCTTTAGTAGTTATAAACCTTAAGTAATACTTTTAAATTTAAGTTATAATTAACATTTATAAAAGTAAAAATTTAGAAGTATATAAATAGCTTACTAATATTTATAGTAAAGGCTTTTAAAAAGGTTTTAAAAGAGGCAGTAATTATTATGTATAAGCTAGTGTTAGTGTAAAAGAAGATTATAAAGCTTTAAGTAGTAAATAAAGCTACTATGTAATATAGATTACATAAAAAAAAGTAAATTTAAGTAAAAAAAACTTTAATAATTAAAAATAAAGCTTGTTTAACTACTTTACAAGAGTTTAAAGCGCGTAGTAATAAAAAAAAGCTAAAGACATAAGTGCGCGCTAAAAAAGGTAAGCTAAGTTAAAAGTAATATAAGTAGTGTAATTAAACTAGGCATAACTTACATATATATAAGTAAGTAGTAAAAGTAGACTCTAAATAATATCTTATGTTATATTACTTTATATAGGGCTAAAGTAGGCTGTTTTGCGCTAGAATAGAGTAGTTTTAGTAAGGGCTTAGCAAAAGTAGCTGGCTAACCTGTGTGGCCGGCCAACCTGTTAGGTACGTTATATACTTTTAAATTTTTATTTTTATAAGCATTAATTATAACTTAAGTTTTAAAGTACTACTTAAAGTTTATAACTACTAAAGCTTATTATATATAAGTAGTAGTAGTAATAAAGTGCATAACTTTATATTAAAGTTTATTATAACTTAACGTACTTCACAGGCGAGTTGCTTACACACCTTTCACAGGCGAGTTGCTTACACACCTAAGTTGCTTACTTTTACTAAGACCTTACTAAACTACTTTTCTTATACTAATGCATTCCTAACAACACTACTTAGATGTGCTAAAAGAATGTTAGATATAGCTTATACTTTAAGCTTTTAAATAAAATATAAAACTTTTAAAGAAACATACTATAGCTATGTATAAAGTCTCTTAAAAGATAATAAATAACTATAGCACTAGACAACCTTTATAAGCTAATTTTATAGCTAACTTATAAAGGCTAGGTAATAAAAAGAAGCAGGTAATTATTAAAACTATACTTAAGCTATATGCGTAAGAATTTTCCTCTTAAATAGCATTTATAGCTAATATAGCTAATTCTTTACACGCTAAGCATAATCTAGGCTATATTAGCATAAACTAGCTTAGTGTGTTTATAAAGTGTTATTTAAAGCTTAAAGTAAAGTTTTAAGTATAAGTATAGTTAATAGATATTTAGCTTATAATAAAGCTTATTTTACTAAAGTTATATATGTTATTATCTTAGATGCTATACTTAGCTTTAATATTCTCTATAAGGCTAAACCTACTCTAAATTACTTTAGAACTCTTATAAAAAGCTTTTTTATAGTTATACTATGCTTAAATGTTACTTTAAAGTTTAAATAACACTTCTTAAATATACTAGGCTAGTTTATGCTAATATAGCCTAGATTATGCTTAGCATGTAAAGAATTAGCTATATTAGCTATAAATGCTATCTAAAAGAAAAATCTTTACGCATATAGCTTAAGTATAGTTTTAATAATTACTTACTTTTTTTTATTACCTAGCTTTTATAAGTTAGCTATAGAATTAGCTTATAAAAGTTATCTAGTGCTATAGTTATTTATTATCTTTTAAAAAACTTTATACATAGCTATAGTATATTTCTTTAAGAGTTTTATGTCTTATTTAAAAGCTTAGAGCATAAGCTATATTTAATATTCTTTTAGTATGTTTAAGTAGTGTTATTAGAAATGCATTAGTGTAAAAAAAGTAGTTTAGTAGGGTCTTAGCAAAAGTAAGTAACTTAGGTGTGTAAGTAACTCGCCTGTAAAGTACGTTATTATAAGTTAAAAAAAACTAATATAGCGCTTTAAACCTTTTTTTAAATATTACTAAAAGTAATTATAGCATTATAAGCTACTTTAAAGCACAGTAAGAACTTTATTTTTATAATATAAGTAATTTAGTTATGTATAAAGTTTTTAGCTTAGCGTCTATACACTTTTTTTAAAAAAGTAAAATAACTTATATTAAGTAGCTATAAAAAGTGTAACAAGTAAAAAAGTATATAAATAGTAATAATCTTATTATTTTTATAGTATTACTAAAAATAATGTAAGTTATAGCTTTTATAGCTATTAATAACTAGTAGACAGTAGCTACTAATAGTACACTTCTTTATATGCGTGTTAAAGTGCTTTAACTAGTCTAGACTAAGCTAATTAGTAGTCTAGCTATATTTAAAGACTATAATAACTTAATTTTAAAGTAGATTTTCCTTTTTATACTAGTTTAAAAAGTAATTACTACTTTAAAAAATAATAAAAAGTAGAATAGCTTACTTTTTAGTATTAATGCCTTAAATAGCTGTTATCTACTTTTAGCTATCTTTATCTTTTTAAACTTATAATAACTACTCTAGTAAATATCTAGCCTATTATAAACTTTATTTTATTAAAGTTATATATGTTATTATTTTATGTGCTATACTTAGCTTTAGTATTTTTTATAAAGTTAAACTAGCTTTAAATTATTATAAAATTTTTATAAAAAGCTCTTTTATAGTTATACTTAGTTATACTTAAACTTTACTTTAAGCTCTAAGTAGCGCTTAATAAATATATTAAGCTAGTTTATACTAATATAGCTTATATTATGCTTAGTATGTAAAAAATTAGCTATATTAGCTATAGCTACTAGCTAAAAGGGAAATCCTTACACATCTAGCTTAAGTATATGCTAAATAATTACTTTCTCTTTATTATTATCTAGCTTTTATAATTTAGCTATATAATTAACTTAAAAAAGTTATTTAGCATGTTAGTTACTTATTATTTTTTAAAAAACTTTATAAATAGCTATAGCATATTACTTAAAAAGTATTATATTTTATTTAAAAGCTTAAAGTATAAGCTATATTTAATTTTTTTTAACATGTCTAAGTAGTGTTATTAGAAATGCATTAGTGTAAAAAAAGTAGTGTAGTAAGGTCTTAGTAAAAGTAAGCAACTTAGGTGTGTAAGCAACTTGCCTGTGAAGTACGTTAGTAACTAAGCCTTTTTAGTAAAAGCTTTTTATTTGTTAGCTAAAAGTTATTTTACTTAATAAAAAAGTTTATACTATTATTAAAATAATTATTAGCTAGAAACTTTTTTATAAATTTAACTACTAGCGTTTTATTATAAAAGCTAATAAATAAAGAGGATAATAAGGTCTTTAAGTAAATAAAATAATAAAAGCTAGCATAATAAGCTACTTTAGCTTATTAAAAGAAGCTAGCTTAGGATAAGGCTATACGCCTGCTATGCTAAAGGAATTAAGATAATTAGCTTATAATAAGTAAGAAAATAGCAAATTATAACTAAAAAATAATATGAAAGGTAAAAAAGTTAACTAACGTTATTTACATAAGATTTAATACTCTAGCCTCCCCCCCCCCTTTAACACGTCTTTGCTTGTAGCACACAACAGAGTTTTCACCTATTGTTACTTAAAAACGCCCCCTTAAAAGCCCTTCTAACGCTTGCCTATAGATGTCTAATTAGGTTCTATATTACTAGGAAAAATTAACTTTCTAAGACGTATTACAGACTCTAAGGGGACCTCTCCTAGTTGTACGTTACAATTGACAATCCTCTTACATTTGTACGGCTCACGTGACCGTAACTATTCACTTTTCTGAGTCCTAGTACGTACGGTTGGAAGCGCTGGGTGTTTTGGACACTATGTGGCTCTCCCAGCAACACCATAACCATGTTGTCTTTCTATATAGAATGCTAACTACCTCTTAATACCACAAGAAAGCTATATCTAACATCTTAGATAGAGATTCTCGGTACCGCAGGTGAATAATCTTGTCCCTTCGCCCATCACCAGTCGTTAATCAACACCAACTCCTTATTAATTGCACATACTCTGTCTTCCGTTTGGTACAACTTAAAAAAGGCATTTGCCTGCTTAATTTTTGGAGGCTTGAAAATAACCGACCGCATTCAAGACCAAAGTGTTCAGAGGGGCATGCACACTTGCAGTTTTAACGTTGATGTTGATGCCTAGGTCCCACGAGTGGAACTCCGTATGTACATTAGTCATTGTCTTGAAGTTCGGCCGACACCAGACACCTACGCCGCATCCCGTAACGTTATTTGTGTCATCTCACACTTGAATCGTCAAACTAACAACGGGACTCGGAGGGCTATGCCGCCGGCAACGGGGAGATCCAACCCCGATGACGGATACAAAACAAGCGGACCTCGCAATTTGACCACCACACCCGGAAACTCTCTTGTTGCATTCCTTCCATGATGCCAGGCCTAACAGTTCACCATCTACAAGTTGGCCAAGGCGAGCGCATTCCCTGGCTCCTTGAAGAACTCGGCGTGCCGTACGAGCTTAAACTTTACCAGCGCAGTCCTCTCTTCTCACCACCAGAACTCAAAACCCAGCATCCGATGGGCGCATCGCCCGTTATTGAAGACGCGACATTCAACCCTGAAAATCCTCTCGTCCTCGCTGAATCAGGAGCAATTGCAGAATACATCATCCACAAGCATGGCAACGGTCGCCTTGCGCTTACCCCATCCCATCCAGATTACGCGAACTATCTGTATTGGTTCCATTTCGCAAACGGCAACCTCCAGCCCACCATTGGTCGCCGAATGACGGCGCGATTTATGGCGCAGAGTCTAGAGGATCCACGATTCATCAGTACGGATCAGCGTTTGCATACCGCACTCAAGCTCTTGGACGATCAGACGGCAAAGAACACTTGGCTGGCCGGAGACCAGTTCACAGCTGCTGATGTTATGAGTGTCTTCTGTTTGACGACGATGCGCAAGTTTGAGCCAATCGATTTGTCAGACTATCCTGGAATTTTGGAGTGGTTGAAGAGATGCACTGCGAGGCCGGCATATCGAGCTGCGATGAAGAAGGGGGATCCGGATTTGAATGTTGAGGAATTGATTAGCGCTAAACCGCCTGCTTTGTTTGAGGGATTCGTAAAGGCGGCGGAACAAGCGAAAATAGCGGAGCAGGTGAAGTGAGTCGTTTGGTTCGTACGGTTGCCAATTGGCGAGTTAATCAGATAGAAAAGAATATGAAAAGATGTAACGGTGGTACGTATTGCTGGGGGAGACCCAAAGTGTAAGAGACTGGAAACTCAACGGAGCGAATATCTGTTCGAAACTTTGGCCTACAACAACTTCAATTTCCACCTCAGCTCCGAAACGTTGTTAGTATAAACAAGATTTTGACGGACAACAATGATTGCGTCTTGTCGACGATATATGGTGAAGATTATCAGTCATTGAAGAATTTATCCAAGTCGAAATATTCCAACATGCAACCCCACTCATGCCCTGATGGGAGAAGCTTACCACCGGCATGCGAGTTCTGGCCCTGCGCAGTAATCTAATCCCAGCTACCATCTAGAGATAGGTCCTGCGGAAATATCCCGCCGACAACCCCTTGGTCGTTGTTGTATTGTAGTGGTGGGTTTTGTTCCTGTGACAGGTCTTGCTATGGCTGTTCTCAAAGGTGACTTCCTAAAATCGCGCGTCCTCGTGCACCCACCCTTCGATCATCGTATGATGTGGCGGTATCGATGCCGCTTCCAGAAGAGCTTCCAGGGACGGGGTATGAGAGCTCCAAGTCTCGTGTAAAAAGGTCTTCGCAATCATCACTTCCACCCGACCTGGGAAACTCTGCCTCGTCCACAGTTGTCACGCTAAATTCTAGGCTGATCCCCGGCGAGGAACCGTGACAGGATTGCGGGGAGTTAGCGTTGGATCCAGAAACCGAAGAACCGCCGGGTTGAGGTTGTGTGACGAGGGTTTTACATCAAAGTCCTCGGTTATATCAATCATTCCAACCCTTTCCTCAGAGCATTGGGCTGTACCCCGACTCGGAGAATTTTTGCGTGTCTTTTGGCTCCCCGTCCCTACTTCCCACCATAGAAAGGCTGCCATAAGGCGTATATATCGTGTCCGTATCAGACGACGTTTGCGCCAACTGTTGTCTACAGCTTTCAATGATGGCCGGTATGCATTCTTTAATCCTCCGAAGGATAGGTTGTAGCGCGGGTGTAAGTTCTCTAATCAATTCCTCTTCGAGCGCTTCGCACAGAACTCTTTCCAATCGTGGGTTGATACCATGCTGGTCCTCTATTGTTCAATTAACCAACAATAAGTGGGGCAAAGCGAAGCAGCGGCGGTAAGCTTACAGGGCAAAGATATGTCCCTCTCATTTGGAAATAGCATTGAGTAAAGAATGCTCCACTTTTCTTCTGTACTTGGAGCTTGAGCAAATGGCGACTTCTTGAAGTCCAGGCGCTTCAACATCTAGGGTAAAATGCGATCGTCCGCTGGTTCAGCCCGTTTCTTGCAAATGGTCTCTTGTTAGAGGTGCGAAGCGTATGCATCATCAGATCTCATTTCCTTCCAACACCGAGAACATCGAAGAGGCTGAGTATGGACTCTTTTAATTTGATCACTATCTCGCGTTAGTTGGGCTAACAGAGGATGATTGAGGTTATTAACTCACGTCAATTTCCCCATACCAGCAAATACTTCTCCTCTACACGCCGCACGTGAATGTTTCTCTAGTTGTCGTTGGTAGAATGGACATTTCAATCACCGCTGTGGGAGGCGATTCGCGGGGCCTCCCTCAATCTTTTTCCGTGGACGATCGTCTTCTCCGTCGTCAGAATCATCCCCCCCATCCCCAGGATCTCGCCCCCATCTCAAGCCCTCTTTTGACTTTGAGATTGATTTAATCCTCGCGATGACGACGAAGACGTACTTTCTCGGCTTCCTGGCAGTGCAGACAATGTTCCAGAGGATTGGGAATTTGCAAAAGCACTTGTAGCTCCGGATATTGCGTGGCTTAGGAGGTTTTGAAACAGGGTGTTCTTAATTGTAGGAACATGTGTTTCAAGCAACGTCCCCAGGTCTTCGTAGTTGCTTCGGGAATTTTCGTCACTCTCTGCATTGGCGGCTGCTGTTCCCACTCCTTCTTCGCTTTCACTATCGCTTGTTAACTTTGCAACATTCTGAGCATACACATCCATGCCTCGAGCTCGAGCGTTAGAGAACCAGTTTCTGATCCGTTTCGATTCTAGGTCGGTTGTTCTCACAAGGGTCTGAATGTCCTCAGCGGAGGGGTTTGGATTTGAAGCAAAAGAATTCTGCGAGAATTCTCTTGGTGTTCTTGTTTCCTCTCTTGCGTCTAATTTGTGCAATAGGCTTATCAATTCCACCCCCAATTTCAAATTCCGTCATAGGAATAACCTTTAGCGATTCGATATCGCTATTAGGCCCGTCAGACATGTTACTAAACAGGCCATCGCAGCTAACATGTGCTAGTTCACTTTCAATCCACGATAACTGATACTGCGGGTGAGCAGGAGGCTTCGAAGATTCGACCGCGATCTCAAATATCGCTAGTCCGCGATCTGCTCGGGATATGCTTCGTGAGGGTGGCCGACGGAGAGGTGCTAAAGATGGAGATTTTACGGATATACTTGGCTTACTTGCAACTGATTTCGTTCGCCTTCCTTCGACTTCCTTTCTGACGTGGTTAATCTCCGCAACTGGCTCTTTCCTGAGACGGATTTTTGGGGACTCCTGGCCAAGGTTCACTTTTGCTGCCTCACTCTCTCGTCGCACCCGTCGGCGATGGCCCTTGTCTTCCTGATAAATGGTGCCAGATTTTAGAGAGAGCGCGCTGGATTTGGACCTGCTTCGCACAACTAATTCCCGTTGAATAGGTGCGGAGCCTTCCAGGGAAGTTGGGGCTTCCACGTCATAATCATTGGATCGTGATCGCTTTAGCTGACCCCTTCCTGCTAACTATTGATCCCACCACTTTACCCCATATTCGGGGTAACTCTAGTAACTCTGACGCGCCTAGTCCGAGAAAATTCGACGACGACTTGATTCTGTCCCGTTGTCACGTATGATTGCGTCTGAGCAAGTTAGATCATTGTCCGTTCAATATAGACATCAGTGTGTGCCAAGTTTGAACTATACTTACGCGAGGGATGGGAGAGGGCCGCTCTCTTGGACGTCTAGAATCAAGACTGGGCCAGCGCTTTGTAGAAATCTTCGATCTTGAAAAAGAAAGAGGCGGGCCCTCACTCTGTTCGTTTGTTGATGTGTAGCCAGAGCTTTCCGAACCAGATCTGCAGTCTTTCTCATGGGAAAGGACCACTGACCTTGATATGGGAGACTCTCGGGTGATATCGTTACATGATTTGGATTTGGTGCCGATGGTCTAGGAACACGCTAGGCAGTAGGAGAAAGGGCTAAGGTCATGCCCCGAAGGGGTCCCATGGAATTAGGAGCCAAAGTGTGATACGGGGGCAAAGGGGACGGTATATTCAAATGGGTTGTTGTAGTTAGCTGAGGGCCAAATGCGTAGAATGGCATACTGTAGCTCGGTGAAGTATAGCTTGGTGGACGATTTTGTTTGGTTGGTCGGGTAATGGTGTCGATGCGCTCACGCAGGCTAGAGGGTAATTAAGTTAGCCTTCCATAATACCTAGCTAGCCAAGGGTGGTAAGCTCCCGACTGCTGCAGAGAGAAGGGCGGAGGGCACGGCGAAGGGCCTGATGGTTGAGAAAGCTGATCAGATGGGAGGTATTTTGCGCCTTGCAATTGTCGTTCGTCTGGGGGGAGATAAGGTGTGACATATCCAGAATTTACTGATTCTAAACGTCCGCGAGCAAGTGTTCCGCACTTTGAGCAATTGGGATCCGTACACTCTTCTACAGATTTGTGTCTTCGACCGGAGACGGAATTGGGCCTCCAATGAGGGTTCTTAGGGCCGTTTGTGTTCTGGTTTTTCCTATCATCTTTTATCGTGGAAAGTCTTCTCCTAGATGGGATACGTGATAAATTCCGACTGCCCAACGACGACCCAATTAGCTTTACATTCTTTAATTTAGCACTAGGGCCGGAGTAATGACCAGAATCTTTCAACCGCTTGGACTTGGCGTTGCAGGAAATCTTTGGAGTGAGATGAACCTCACGAAGACTCACCAGGAGTTAGCATAAGCAATACGGCCCTCTTTAAAGTGTTTGAATCCTATCGTCGGCCCGAGCCAGTGGGCCTATACTCCCAGAGCGGTGAGAGGTAGTCCATAGAGTATCTTACCCGCGACGGGGCTACCAGCAGCGGAAGAACCCGCAGGTAAGCAACTGCCTCGGTCGACACTCCACATTGCAATATCATCCCGATTAAAACCTTCTAGCTAAGCCTGAGAGTATCTTCTTATTCCGGTGATATCCCCCCCAGCCACAAGACTTCAAAGTGCGATGTTTGCTCTGCCCTAATCTGACCCCGAACCTCAGATTCAGTAAATCTGCTTTTCAGCATCGTTTTAAGCAGCGCCAGGTTATCTGGAGTCGCGATCCCTTCTACCCACGCAATGCGCCCGTTTATCCAGGCCAGCATGTCCGGTGGTAGAAAATCAATCGACGAGAGTGCATGGAGTTGATAAAGAATGTGGTACAAGCTCTGTGGCTTCGGAATCGGGAGGGAAGGAACAGCTTGTGGTAAACGATCAGCCGGAGGCTCATGAACAGAGGGAAGAGGCGTTGATTTAACCGCAAAGTGATTGCCAGGAGGGACGGAAGTTGATGTTACTCTGTTGTTGTAGAGGGCGTTGGTCAAACCCTTGCCATCTTCTTCTTTGGAGTAGTGCTGACAAAATTGGGGTAGCTTGTAAGATTGAAGCTGGACCATGTATCCTGCTAATTGCGGCACAGTTGCGCAAATCTCTCTTGCTACTTGCTTGATCACAGCCTCTGAAACCTTTACGCAAGCATCAAGCGAGCTAATATCAACTTGCGAAGCCGAATTCTGCAGGAGACGACACTGAACAAGGACTACATTGTGGAGCCTAATACGGGATGACCGAACGTTGTTCCAGAGGTGTGCTGTGAAGTTTCGAGCGTACGCGTGGTAGTATCCTTTAAATACCAGGTCGTCTTCACCGGAACTTAGGATTACCCTGAAGCGTCCATTTTCTGGCATGTTCTCCACGAAGTTCAGCAGCTTGTTGTCCAAAACGATAGCCTCAGCAATCGTTGCAGCTGGAGACTCGAAAATCCTATTCTCCAGGAAATACCGAAAGTTGAGGAGCTCCAAGATTAAATCGAGAAAATTGGAATGTGGGTCAGGATGCTGATCTGACATTTCGCGCATCTGGTCCTTAAGGCGCAAGAAATCGGCTGGTACGGCGAGGTTTTGAATCCAGCAGTTCATGATGACATTTTGGTTCAGTGTCCCCAATAGCCTTCCCCTCAGGTCTGTTTTCCATCGCTGTTTGTCGCCTAGGTTGGCGATGGATATGGCACCATTCAGATGTTTGGTAAGATTTTCGAGTCCTTGTTCTCGTGGGCGGATCAGCACCTCGTACATACCCAACAACATCACAGACAAAAGGGTGGCATCGTTTCCTGCAGTGTCCGGCCTTGATAAAGCAAGATTCACCTCTCGAATAGCGGCAACATATTTTTGGGCGGCGGGTTGATCCAAGCCTGGTTGACGCATGAGCCTCGCATACCCAGCCAAGCCAACAGCTCTGATACTGTCCCGAATATGGGGATAGGAATAGCCGTTGCGGAGATAAAATTCCGGTAGATAGTCAAATTGTGACTGCATCGCATCTGTTCCAACATAGTTCGACATAAAGAAATTGACCCCCAGCTCATTAAGTGGTTGGTAGAAAACAACGTCCGTAAGGCGAACCGCAGTTCTATGTTGAGCTACAGAATTGTAATTCTCGGCATGAAAGAGATTTCCTAATACCGAGTCCTTACAAGTGGGAGTTCTAGATCTATGTTTCTTGGTGACATTGCAGCTTTCGTCGAAGAACATAAGATCAACGGTATTCCGGTAACCGGGGCATACCCTTTTGGCCTTGACACACTGCCCACAAGCAGGTGCAGATTGGTCGCACTAGAAGGGCATAGTAAGCCTTGAGTTCGGACATCTGCAGACGACGGGAGAAGTCTAGATTGTGAATTGTACAAGGAACCTTTCTTCTCACCTTAGTTCTCCTCTTCCTACATTCGCCACATGACTTTGAAGGCTTCCCACGATACACCATCTCCTCAATAACGTCTCGTATGTCGCTCTTGAATCATCGCAGTTTACATCGCTGTCAGATCCAACCTCGTTTCTGAACTCGGGTTGAACACAGCCAAGCAGCGGAATAGCCCAAAGAGTTGGAGTTGAGATGATCTCAGAATTGCTGCGTTAGTGTCTCCGCCAGCAAGGAGACACGTGTGATGTTGGAGAACGAACAGATGGGGAACTTGAGCACGAAGAGTCCAGGAGTTGCAACGAAGGATCAGGCAGGTTGTTTCTGCCAAGGCCGATCGCTAGATCCCCCAATCACAACCCAATGCAGGAGAACCATGCTGTGCAACTTTACTTAACTCTACTACTCCATTTCATCACCGAATGCAGAATATATCGGGGGGTAATTCAGGACAGATATATATTTACATTTTTATTTTCGATTTCCTTAATTCAAGCCAGAGGATTAACAGGTAGACTTTACCTTACTCATATTCCTTACATGAAGTGAGAACATGTAGTAATCAGATACATTTACCGTCAGTCGAATGTAGGCTAGCAGTATCCCCTAACAGCCATTTCGCACTCACCATCCAATCCAAATTCCCTTTCCAACCCCATGAAGCAAAACCCATTTGCAGACAGGGACGAGCCATGTGGCAAAGCATCATCATCCAACAATCACATCCGCCACAATCAATCTCGCCAGCCTCTACTCCATCAAGCATCCCTAGTCTGGGTCTCAGCCGGCGCAACATAGTCCTTATGGCTACTGTGTGCCTTGTACCAATAGCTATCTTTACCCTTCGGCTTAATATCATCCGATAATTTTTCCAGGATGACTTGCAACAACCTATCGATGCCTTCTTTGTTCTCCGCATCCCGGTTCCAGACAGCAATCTGCACAGTATTCCAACGAACGGAGTAGCTGACACCGCAGATATCGTCGTTAAAAGCTATGCAACGGTCAACGGATGTGAATTGAATGTGAATGTACATGTGAATGGTGATTTGGGGGGATAACACTTACTCTCCCGTTTCGTCTCCACGGCACCCTGAAGCACATCTCCCACGGCCAGTAAACAAATCTCATGCCAGATCTGCGCCGCATTCTCCTTGACTTTGAAGTACCAAGCGCCACCACGCGCATTACGTGGATCTTCCCAAAGAGGTTTCACGCCGAGATGGAAGAGGTGAATCGAGTCGCGGAGTTTGAGGGAGTCAGTTGGGATATTGTTAAAGTGTTGGTAGAATTCCTTGACCGAGATGATGGTTTCCCCGAGGGGCTTTGGGCGGGATGCGTATTCGTCAATGCTAGCCTTGTCTTTTGGTGCCGGGGTAGAGCCAGATTGGCCTTTTTCGGCCCAGAATTGCCATTTGAACCTGAATTCAGGGACGCGGACAGATTTGAAGATGCTGTTCAGCATGGCGGTGCCACGGGCAGGAGAGGCGGTGTTTCTGGCCTCCTCTGCGCTGGCAGCGGGGAGGTTTGAGGTGCTGAGAAGGGGGAATCGACCAGCCATCTTGTCGTCGGCCTCGTCAGAAGGGTGAACGTTTTCAAGCTTCGTGACACCAAGATTGCAAGCCACGCGCTCAAGCTCTTGCAGGTTCTGGGCAGCGACCAATATGTGCTTACTCGTGGCTACGGCGAGGTCGTTGGTGACGTCGAGGGTTGTCTCTTTCACTACCTCAACCGAGGCCGGACAATCGGCGCCTGGGGGATAAAAAGCGGTAATGGTTGAGAGGAAATGCTTGACACTAGCGTGAAAGTTCTCGCTCAATGGCTCCGTAGGAGGAGGTGGAAGTGGCTCTCCGCTAGCGATAAGCTCGAGGGCTCCACACAAATCACTAGGGACGTAGGCTGGGCAGGACAAGCTAGTGTATGACTCGGCAAACTCAGCTTCGGGAAGCTCGGTAATGGGAGTGAGATGAAAGAGGCTCTGGTTGAGCTTTAGATCACCATAAAGTCCGTATTCGTCGGACTCGAACGGGATATGGGAAGAGATCTGGCAGAGGCGGTCTTTGGTCACGTATACGCCGGAGCTCGTGTCGTACTTGGGGCAGATGAATTGCGTACCAACGATTGGTGGATAGAGATTGCCGTAACTAGCTTGTTCATTCAAGGCTGTATCAGAGCCAGTTATATTGTGAGGATGCGCTAGGCTTGGAAGAGAGTAGACGCTGTTTTGGTCGACTCCGCCGTTGCAACAAGTATCGTAGCTGCCGAAAGTGTACCGAGGGTCGGACTTTCTGAGCATGGAACCAATGTGAGCTTCAAACACCGTCATCACGATGGTGGCATTCCAGAGGAGATTGTGGAGAAGTAGGAAAGGTTCTCAGAAAGAAGAAAATCTGCTTATGCATGAAGTCTGCGGAAGAGGAAGTGGAATAGAGTGAGAAAGTAAGAACTCAATACCGTAGAGCTCCGCGTTTTGAAGGGTCCAGAGAACGAAGCACAATACAAAGGGTTGGTATTTTTCGTTATTCAAAGTCAATGTGAATAAGAAAGGGATGGAGAGGTAGGGAAGAGGGAAAGCGTGGAGCGGAAGGAATGAGAAGCATTTCCGAAGTGAAGCAAAGAAAGTGAGTGAAGGAGTGAATGCAGGATTACAGAGAGGTGAAATGACACGCCCAAGTGCGGCATGAGGTGAAGAGGAAGGTAGCGAATGAAGCGGGCGTGGGCAAGGTTGGCCTGACGAACATGCGGAAATGACACCCCCACGCTGCAAAAAGACATTTTCAAACCCCTCCAGGCTTAACAGACACGAGAGGGCAGATATACAGGGTAGAATATGCGATATATCAAATGGAGGAAGAGAGAGGAAAAGCAGCAATTCAAGCATTCACACGTACCAGACAGTCCACTCACATTCACCGTTACGTTCACCGTTCATATGTACCCCTGCAACCGATCTCAACTGGCCGCGAACTGAATCCGGGTCAATTCGTCTTCAAATACAGTTCAGAGATAACAAGAAACGCTTGAAGGATACGGCAATACCAAACAAGAGGCCAACAAGAGGCCAACAAGAAAACACGGAAGCCTGACTGCGGGCGGAGTGGTGAGCAGGTGAGGTTGAGTGAAGATGCAGGCCCCGGGCGGCTTTAAGCCCTCTCAGCGCGGCCAGTCAGCAGTGCAGCCGCCCGATTTGCGTTTCACAGCACCGTTTCAAGACCCCAGCTGACACGGAGAGTGGTTGACGCCTGAGGCCAGCGACACCGAGACGCGTCGCCTGTGACAGACATTTGGCTACCTGTGAATCGCGGAAGCAGCCGCACACCTTCATCACCTCTCTCATTGGTGTTGGTGTTTGCGTGTTGAGGTGGGCTTACTGCAGCCATGTCACACAAGGAGAGGCACCAGGACACCCCCACCAACGACCAGCGGCGCCACCCCTGGTGTCCGTCTGCCGATCAATAAATTGTTGCAGAGCCTCACGCTCTTCGCCCGATACAACCCAGACATGGCACAACGCCCAATGGGAGCTACAATCACAATGCCCTCGATGCATGACCTCGCAGGCTCAGCTGTAGCCGCTCCAGCCTCAAAAAAACGTGCACGAGATGTCGCAGACTGCAACCACCGCCGCACACGTGCAAAAGTCTCCCAGCCGACAGACAGCACCTCCGCGTCTAAGCTGTCGCTCTCCGACGAATCCCCCCTGATCCCCGCGGGCATTCCCCAAGACTCGACCATTGCTAGTGATCTGAGCAACGACAGCGAGAGCGAGTTGAGCGATTTGAGCGAGTCCAGTGAGGCTACCTCGTCAGGAGTCTCGAGCGACGACGATAGTGATGACGAGGAGTCGCAGCTGGCCACAGACAACGAAAATGAAGATGGCATCATCAATCTGATTGCAAATAGGGGGAAGAAACCGTCGATCAAGCTGTCCAAAGACGATAATGCATCGGACTTACAAGCCCACCTGAAGCATTTCCTGCCGAAGCTCGCCGCTGCGAACGTGGAGCTGGAGGCAGCAGAGAAGGCGGGAACATTGATGATGAAGAAGATAGAGGTGGACGACGGTGAGGAAGAGGGGCAGTACATTGAGATGGTCGGTGGCCCCCTTGCGCTGGCCATAAAGGCAGTTGCTGACGTCACGTAGAATCTCGGACTCGGCGTATTAGAATGCAAGGACCCTTGCGCCGAAGGTGCTTCCTCAGACACGGATTCTGGTAGTGACGAACATGAGAACGCTAACACTCAGGCTATGGAGAAGGACCTACTCGGAAAGCTCATGGGTCGTGGGAGGAAGAGAGTTGGCATTCACGAGGTTCAGGACACGAACACGTGAGTCGGAAGATTCAGTTGACGCTTTTTGCTATTGCCACCTGGATTTTCAGCGGAAAGGATATAATAGCTCTTCCTTCCTTTCTGAAGAGCTGAGATTCTCTGTCTAACCCACCCTGCTTCCCTTCTCAGAATTAACCCCCTGTCAAAAAAGGTCCAGGTCCGCCAGGCCTCCCATTCATTTCTTCCAAGTCGCATCTGCATTGGCGTGTATCTTAGGCTCTTCGATATAACTCCTAATCTCCTTCTTATGGCTGTCGTTAAATACATAAGCATTTAACCCTAAGCATTTTCAGTAGACAACTCACCTCCAATCACTCCCAAGCATCCCATCCCGCTCCCCAACCACCTCCTCAAACTCCATCTGACCCTCCGCCGTAAAACTCGGCATTAACCTCGATTCCCCCAAAGGCAACATATCCCCCTGGTCAACCTGCCACAGATGATACACCTTCCCATACAATTGCACAACCTGCTCCATTTCCTTATTCTCCGCGGCCTCCCAAATAGCGTCTGCAACAAACCCTGACTCCGGCATAATCAACGTCTCGGATTTAACTTCGAGGACGTGGGAATGCCACAGCTTCTATACCTCTTCATCCAGGGTTGAGAAGAGTCATGGCGTTATCATGTACTCTAGCCCATCCCAACATCAGACTCTAACTCAGACCCAAACCCAGCGCTTGAGAGTGTGGGTGAGTCGCGGTTTTACCAATCACAATCAACCTCGCCGGCATCGTCGCAGAGTCATATAGAATGCATGTCTAACTCCCTCGTCAAAGTGACTGCAGTAATGATTCGCCTCGACACATCGACCAGGTTCGTTGGCATACGTGTGGAAGGCGTTTAGGTGGGCGCAGATGTTTTAACGGGGTCGAATTTCTGGTTTGGATGCTAGGTACTATATAAGGAAATAGAATAGGTGAGATACTTGGAGCCTGACTCGAGAAATTCGTTAGAGGCGCTAAGGGCGGAGCCGGTTGTTTTGTTGGTAGTTAGTAAGGCAGCCATTGTAGGAGCTGCTTGTGGGAATGGGGATAGGTGTGTGGCTAGAGAATAGGATGGGGGGATTTATATGATAGGCATAGTTTAAATGTCCACTATGTAAAGGTGTCGCAGAAGCACTCATGACATAATATCAGAAAGTTCAATCAGCACCGGCTCACCCAGCACGAAACTAAACACAAAAATGGGCAAGAGCACACGTAGAGATTGACGTCATAGTGACGCGGAAAACATTTAATACCAACTTGTGCCTCTCATTGTCTTACGCAGCAAGTGTCGGCGGGCTGACGAAGTTTCAAATGATCCATGACTGTGGTTGGTGAGGAGGTGGCGAATGCATAAGTGATGCCTTTTAAATCCACGGTCATAGATCTAATTGAAGGACGACATCGACGACTCCATGACCGGCGGGTTTGATCCCATGGGATGACTGGAACCATAAGTAATACACTATGGGAGATGACATGGGCGGAGAGAGAAAAGCGTTGGAAACAACGAGGATGTTGCACTGGTCACTCTCGACACTCCGGAAAAAGGCACACCGAAAGAACAAAGGAAATTTGAATGGTCTCATTGAAGAAAATTGATCAGCATTGTAATGAATAAACGCCAATCATGATTTAGCCAGCATTGGCACCGACCAATAAAGGATATGACCAATAACACATATTCCGTAACCCTCTAATTAGTGCTCCAGCACCACCCAGCCTTCTTTAATCATCGACTTAATAAAAAACATCAAGCCAAGTACGACACCCAACCCAGACAGCCCAATGGCAGAGTAAAAAGCGTTGCGATTCGCCTGGAATGGGTCATGATTGTTCGGTGCATACACTTCAACCGTACCCGCGATACCAAGAGCAATGGAGATTGAGTAGTTTACGACAGTGTTAACAAGCGAGGCTGCTAACCCTTGGTGTTCCCGAGGCATGTGATCTGAGAGAATGACCGTGGCAGCCGGGAAGGACATGTCCATTCCAAACGGCATGATGATGATGCCGATGAAAGTTTGAGCCCAGTATATTTGGTGTGCGGGCTGAAAACAGGAGATGACAATGCCAGCGCAGAAAGCGACCATGGAGATCATCATTACGAAGCTGACCGGTGTATGCGTGAGCATGAAACCCGTCATTCCAGAGGCAATGAGACCGGAGAAGACGGCAGGAACGTACTGCGCAGAGACTGAGAGAGGTGTTGCGCCTCGGATGAGCTCCAGGAATCGGACCGTGTAAAAGACCCAGATGCCGAATGCACCCCAGCCCACTCCAACCAAGGCGAGAACGAAGCCAACTGTGCTATTGACGGCATGCATTGGAAGGAGAGGGTTAACAGCTTTGAGTTCAACCCATACAAATGCACCCAAACACATCAGCCCCATGATGAGTACGAAGTACACGTGCTGAGTTTTCCACCCATAGAGCGGCGCGTTGTTGAAAGCAACATTGACGAGCACAAGCCCAGCAACGGCCAAGATAGATCCCGTCCAATCAAAGCTTGGTCGAGGGCCTGAAGGCCTTTCCGCAAGTGCCTTGGGAATGACAAGCAGGGAGAGTGCGCAAAGGGCAAATGCAGTAAGCCCATAAGACCAGAATGCCCTGCAAAGTGTCAGAGCAGCCATATTCAATGCTGACAGCCAGAACATACCACGGCCACCAGGCCAACTGTGCGAAAAGACTTCCACACGTTGCACCGATGACAAAGCCAGCGGGAGCCAGTGCGCCAAATATGCTGAAGACGATGTTCTTGCGAATTCCAGGTGGATAGGCCCGTCCAAAAAGAGCCAGAGCGTTTGGCATTAAAAGAGCTGGCCCGATCCCCTGCATCGCTCTACAAAAGTCGAAGAAGATGTGACGACCTGGATAAACACTGAAGCCAGCAAAACAGCTCCACATCCCAAGCCAAGCATAACCAAAGGTAAAAATTCGCTTGTGGCCAAATATATCTCCAAGTCGACCCGATATCATTATAAATGTGCCAACCGTAAGACTGTACGCGGCAATGAACCAGGACATTTGGCCAGGGTTGACATTCCCAAAGTCTTTGGCTATGATGTCGATCGGAGCAAGAGCTTGACCCAAAGCGGCCTGGGTCATGAGATGGGATACAGCGCAAACACCAACGAATAATATCTCTCGCGCCGTGCTCATCTCTATGAGTTTGGAGGGTGCTCTCGGTTCGTCAGGCGATGAAGGTATCTCAACGCCATCGATTCCATAAGAATCATATCGATCAAAGTCCTGTCGGTTTTCAAGAAGCTGCCTCGTCCAGGGGATTTGTCTGTCATAGCTTGGTAGATCAGGTCTGGAATCATTATCTCCGTAGAGACTCGCTTGCTTGAGTGAGTCTACTCGAGACTGTAAGGAAATATGTCGAGCTTTGTAGGTTGAAGGCGGTCTCTTCTCCGACGCATCGTCTCGAGTTAGCGGGTCCATGGCATTGACAAACGACATCAGTGCAGGGGATCAATGAAAGAATTAAAAAATCCAAGAGGAATTGACAACACCCAAACAAGAGGAGAGAGGAAAGTAGAACAAAACAAAGCTGGAGATGATGAGTGAATTAAAGCACTTGAATATGCACACAGGCTGGAGCAGACGCTTTGTACCCAAGGTGCCATGTCTATCAAGCAATAGTGGCTTGCCCCCAAGACTTGGCTTACGAAGCGATTGGTCTGTCGTCGAAGGGCTGGTGGTTTTGCAGACGTACGGAAACCTCATGGAGAGCCGTAACACGACCGTGGCTCCGAATCGGGTTGGAACGACGTGGGCTGCGCACGCTCATTGTACGAACAGAGACTAAAGTTAGAGACGGCATGTGTGCAAGGGCACCTTCGTGACCAAGAGTATCGTGAACTGTTTTGGCCATCGCTGTCAAGCTGATCCACAGTGCTTCGCAAGACGACACCTACGCCAGATTCCGAGGGCTGCTCGTGAGCTGAGACGAGCCAAGGTGTGGAATGCAACGCTGTCGCTGCTATGTAATAGGGGTGTTTTGGCCGCAGCAACCAGTACTAAAGGCGGAAGGCTATATTTCTTCCCGTTAACTAGTACAACACAGCAAGCAGTGCTGTACCGGAAACGCAGTGTATGATATCAGAGACGAGACTTGGCATGGTGGTGAAGCCGAATCTTGTGCGTCGCTTCGTCTGCCGGTCGGCAGTTGCCCTGCCCACTGCCGCTCTTCTTAATTGGTAGAAGGAACGGGAAACCGACATCTCGGCCAGGCAAGGGTGCGTCTTGTGTTCTGTACACACGTCCTCCAGGTCGTCCGCCTGTTGACCTTTGATTTTTGTGTTCATCATCTCCACCTCGTCCACTTCCCAAGCCTCCACCATGTCTTTCCACCGCCGCCCGCAAGCCGACCAAAGGCGCTGTTGCACATTTGAGCTAGTCCTTGGCGTGCACCGCTCTCGGAGGCCGGCAAAAATCATACTGTCTTGCGATTCATGCATCGCGCTGAACGCCAGCTTGGAACCAGCTCCAGGTGCATTAGTCTTGCGGCTTCTGGCATTATTGAAGCTCAGGACAAAAGTGCCCATGACCTCATGCACAGGGTAAATGTTCCGATAGCTGTCTAAGCAGTGCTTTTCTCGGATCGTGAAGCCGTGTGTTGACAGGCACACTTGATCATATCAATCATCCAACATGGAGGATCTACACGGTTTGTCGCGAATCGATAGGAGATTTGCGCCGACGATCCGCTTACTCTCCGAAGACTGCTTGTTTCACTTTTCTGTTATTTCCATGCCATCTCTTCGAGTTGCCATTCTTGTCAATGCCTCAATGGATTTACCATCGTTACTTCACTTTTTTCTGTTGTTTCCTGCTTCCTTCTTCCATCGGATCCCCATGTTGCCATGATACGAGCGGTGCTGGAAAAAGCAGGATCGTGACAGGCTGGTCTTCAGCCACGGGCTGGATTCAGCTTCAAAACGGTGGCACTAACCTTGAAAGAAAAACAAACTATCGTCAGCCAAACCCGGCTGTTACTATTTCGAGATTTCGTAACCTGAGTTCTTCCGAGATGACTTCAAAAACTTCATAGAGACAGTACTATCGGCTGGCTGTAAGTGTTCCGTCTTGTCTACTTATTAAGATAGGGGCCCAATTCAACCACGTGCACAATCAGGAATAGCTTTGCAAAGCAGGCCTTCCATCGCCACAAACGAAGTCGCTGTCTACAGGCAAGGTTGGTTGTGAAATTCCTGAAGCTAAGTCTTTGCGTTCCTTATTCTTTCAGTTGTTAACATATTATGGGCAGGATTCTACTTATCCAACCAAGCGTCGGGTATCTTCGCCTTTTTTTAAAATAAAATAAAAATCCTCTAATCCCCGACGCAATCACTCAGAAGATGCCACCTCTTCACCTTACATGCGACAATCTATAATAAAGGCCTCCGAGGTTCATAACACCCACTACTTCTGCAGCCTGTAACGCTCTTTTGAGAACTTCTCCGTTTGTATAATTCCGCCTAGGTAGAGCCGCTCGTTGGTTTATCGTCCCAGTCCGCTATCCGATGACTGCGGCGGTTTTTGATTCACCTGGACTATCGAAAAGAACGTAGTACCAACCCAGGACCCCTAGGAAAGACTATGGACAAGTCTTCCTACGCTCCCGATTGTATACACGTATTTCTTCCCCCGGCTCGCAGTCTTACGAGGCTAGTGCGCGTTGGGCTAAAGCAGCCTCCAAGTACTTCAACTCAAGATCTACAAGGCAATACTTGGATGAAAGAGGCAGTGGAGTGTCCTATGCATATCATTTTGTTGGAGTAGACATTTCGGATGATGAAATCGCACTAGAGTGACCCGCCCCGCCAACCCCTTACAGTAAATACCTGGATATAACAACACTCTCTCTGTAAAGAGATTGCAAGGTATCTCTTGCTTTATGTTGATTTAAATCTGAGGTTTCTAGAACGTTAAGCCTTTGGGTCCTTCTCAGGAGTGATATTCATTATCTTGAACGTAGTCAGAAGCAGCAGGGCTTCCAACGGGCCGTACTACGATCCGTACAAAGTGAACCGTAACGGTCACGTGTTCAGTACGAACGTACTGAGTTTGTAAGCCGCGCCGTACGTTTAGTGATGCCCTAGGTACGGTACGTAGTACAGATTGTATTACCCTTTTAGGGAGTTTGTATAGTGATTCTAAAGGAGTAGGAGGGCTGGTGTAAGGCCGAGATGGTCCTTACGCGCGACGGGTATATATACTATTCTGTACGCAGAATCAACTGTTGGTTGATTATTCGCACCTTTTGGTTGTATTGGCGCAGTGGTACAGAGCTCCGTCCTTACAGCTGGCGAGCAGAAGGCCTGCAGGAAGCGTTTAGGGGAGTTTCTAGGGTTCTAATTAGCTAAAAGTTTTAAGTAGACGCTTAAATCTCTTTCTATATGTTTTAATCTATCTATCTGCTGTCTATCGCCTTAAAAATGCCTATTACTAATTATTTTCAATTGCAGAGTTATCCATCCACACGCCTTGCTCCCCCACAGGCCTCATCTAGTTAACTTAATACTAGTCTTTTAGACTGCAGCAGTAGATAGCCATAGCCATGTTGTTTAACGCCTACTAAGGAAGCATAAGGTTAACGTTAATAGAGAGCTCTTACCTAATAGGGTACTGCTACCGCAGCACCTATAGGGTGCATCTAGAAGAGAATTGGTTATCTTATGGTTAATTAGGCCTTAATCCAGCGTCTCTAGAGGCCTATTATCCTAGTTGTTTAACTAGAGTACGGCGTAATTCAATTAAATCGTACTACTTGTACAGATCGCAGGAGCCGCAACAGTTACAATACGTACACAAAACCTCACTCGTACAGGCCTCAAAATCGCCTACTCGTACAGTACTACTCCTTGTTAGAAGCCCTGGGAAGCAGTTTCACGAGGTTGATTGGGACACTTTGAGTAGCATTCATATCAGCACGATCAATCCAAACTAGAAATTTACTACGTGGGTGGATTTTTGGCATCCCAGCATGTCATGTTGAAATATGTTGCGAAGCACGGGCAAGAATCACTTCGACCAATATCCTCGGGGAAAACCAGATCTAGTGGGTGGTTTGTATCGAGTCATCGCATCAATCCCGGCCGCCCTTTCCCGACCTCATCAAGGTAATCAGCAGCGAAGGACTCAAGGTCGAAGGACTGCCTCCGATGGAAATCACTCATTTTCTTAGGAGTGATGAGCGCTAGTACTTAGTCGCTGGGTAAAATTTAGCGGCGCGAGATCAGGCCAACATCTCGTCCTACAGACCTTCAACTTGGACCCAAGGGGTATCCTATCTTCGTCGCCGAATGTATTGTCCGAGGCAGACATCTTACGAGTAGTAGTATAAGACAATGTTAGGTCGCGAAAGGCTCAGTGTTCAGTGCAACCATTTAGCAAGGTTTAGTCAGCTCACCGGATGATGTTGTGTATTTCCTGGGTTGATTTGAGACCTAGAAAAATGAATCTCGACTTCGGAAAATGCTCACTGCTAACACTCCCAATATCGAGTCTACCTTGTGAGCACTTTAAACCCTACCTGTGTACACTTCAATTTCACCGGATATCGTGCACTGCAGAATCATGCCTTGTTTCTACCTCTCCAATAGCCCGATACTGGCACCAGATCTACACCGGAATGCGGGTCATTGAATGTGCGAGCCGGCGAAAAAGACCATTCAGGGCAAACTTCGCGATGTACAAAAGCCTAATGACGCTAGACTGTTTTCAGCTGACCGGCGTCAAATTATGAGGACAAAAATGTAGGTCCTCTATTTCCGGACATGGTCAAACCGAATTAGACAGTATCTTTCCAGTATACAGCATTCTTCCCTGTAGACGGATCGAAATTCATTGTTGAAACCGTTGAAACTTACTTGACACACGAGGATGGAACATTGTCGCCAAGTCGAGCCGCGGAGACAAACAGACAAACATATAACGGTTCGGAGATGGTGTCAGCAAATGTTTGATGAATGATAAGATTTCGATCCAAGATCATGCAAAAAAGTTTTGGGGGCTGTGATTCGGGTTTGATATGGATAGCGTGATCTCCTCCCCAGTCATCAAAATGGGTGCCCATTTCCCTGTGACAGCATTGAGGCGGAGTTTTGTTGACCATATGTCAAACATCAGGCTGGCCAGTAATATGCTGTCGTAGGTAGACAGTATACTCTTCTTCAAGCTCGGATTCGGGAAAGGCATGATCCCAAGGCAGCGGCAAAGCGGTCCGACAAGGCAGGGGGTCTCCAGCTGTGTGCCTCTTCAGACAATGTCTTGCGGCAAAAATCGAGAGCCCGGCACAAATTCGGCTGTGCTCGCATCATGTGGACGGCTGGTATCTCGGTGCAGTCTGACGATAGGCTGAAAGATTTACATGGTGTTGTGGGGTTGATTTCAGCCTTCCATCACAGCCACTGTGGCTGCAAGGCGTGCCCGAGATGGGGACCTATGGCGGTGAGCGCTCTCCCCAACACCTCCTCAGGCACCGACGCAGCCTTACCCTGCCCCAGACATCAGGACATAGCAGGAAAACACTTAAGCAAAATGCCGGCCAGTTCATGGACACGAGAACGGCACTCTTTTTCCGTCTGCCCTTACATTCTTATATACTTGCTAAGCCATGGCGATCCAGCAACGCCAACAAACAGCGAGTATTTACCTTACTTTCAAGGTAATTCAACTCGTCAACCAGCTCCGTCGCCGCCTCAAGCCGCGCGTGCTATCACCACAGACTAATGATGCTATTCTTGGCTCGTCGCCATGCCTCGGCCTAGAAACGAAGGCTCTCAAGAGCCTGGAGAGGGGGCTGTCGCGAATTAGCGGCCTTCAACACAAGCAACTGTTCCATCACTCCTCGAACAGAGTCTGCAAGAGTCGCAAGAACATCAGGCCGTCACCGAAACCTCAGACTTCGGCAGGGAAAGATCCGACGAACCAAAACCCCTCTCGCAAAGAGCTGCAACAGTATGCGCCACCCTCCTTATACTGTTTGGTTTCACTACATGTCTGGTACTAAGCTTTTGGAATAGTGTGCTTGAATCTCTCGACGGAAACATCAACATCAACCCTCCGGACAATGCATTGAGCGCCATCGCAGGAAACGACAAACTCTTTCTCAAACAAAACGACACACTCAACTTCGAGCCATGTTCCTTGAAGGACATCATCAGTAACCTAGCCCTTGTCCACGAGGGTCTGCGAGTGCTCTATACAGTGCGCTCTCAGTACGATGACCAATGGCTCATTGCGCAGGGCCTCGAAATCGGATTAAGCATCGACGAGGCCTTTATTGCCAACTACGAGCATTTGCTGCTGCGGCTGCAGACGCAGCTTGTTGACGTGTTGACGCGCAAGGTCATCGAGGCTTTGATCGAGGGCAACCACGACAAACGCCAACGTCGGCTGCTCAATTGGTTCTTCGAGTACTCCGGCAACCGGCGGCCGCTTAGCACAACATGGCCATGGTCCATCAAGCCGTCGCTGGCTGTGCTATGGGGAGTGTGCTGGATGTTTTACGACAACGCTGCTCCAAACGGCAGCTCTCGAGTCCCGCAAGCCCGGTTCCTGCAAGATGAATCGTTCCAATGGCGAGCACCCCAGCCAAACCAATGTGAGCATGCTTTTTTCTCCATCGTCGCTCTTGCATCCGCAAACAGCAAGCAGTCAGGCAGTGTGTTTGTTTCATTGCAGCTTCAGGTGCTAATTCAGGCGTGAAAGCAGACTTCAACTACGGGCTGGAGCTCACTGGCACGCAGTCGGCTCCAGAAGCGCAACAGAATGGGCTCGGGGAGGTCGGATCCGATGTGGGCGACCTGAGGCATTTGTCATACGGCGGTCCGCACGTGACTAGCCAGCACAGCCGCAGTGCTCGCAACCCCGGGACACGGCCCACCTATGCTGATCGTGTCCGGCAATCTGGTAAGTCCGTGTGTGCCATTTGTGCATTTCTTGCTCTGAGTCACCCGCCGTTCGCCCCTCCTTGAGCAGGAGCCCTGGTTGCCTCAGATTTACCTTCAGTCGTTACGTTTCAGCCTTTTGTATCCGAAGATTGACTCCAGGCAGGCCCAATCCCCGTCGGCATAGGCTCGACAGCCTTCCCAAGCCCCACCACTGCGGCCACATATAATAATTACGCGTCGGGTTCCCACGCGTCCGCCAGCATACCAAGTCACGATAATAATTTTTCGCCTCAGCATCCAGGCATTCCCCCAACCCAGCTCTTAGTGTTCCCGCAACTACATGTGGACAGTACCAGCGAGTGGTCACAGTTTTATGATCCCGTCACCTCTCCTTTGCCACAACGCCACAGAAATTCAAGTCATCTGAACGTAAATCCAGTCATACAAGTCACCGCGGACGCCAGCGGCCAGGCACAGGATAACGCAAGTTTTGCTCAGCCCCATCCAGATTTCAGTCCCTTCATATATCAACGACCTGCTCCTCGGCAGCCTCAGGCTCAACAGTTAGATCCGAGCACCAATATCACAGAATTTGCAAATTCTTCCTACACCATGGGAAACTGCCCGCCAGACGCCTCGCCAATCCACACCACTCAGGTTCTAAGACACGAGCGAACAGTCTCTAATAATTCTAATTCGAATATGCCCACTCCCGTCAGCATAGCGGCACCCCACTCCCCTCTAAGATCACCTATTGGCGATCGAAGGCCATCCATCGGCAGCTCCATCGGACACGCGCGGCAAGACTCTGAAGAACGTTCCTCGCAAGATGGCGACGACAATAATGATCTCTCGCCTCGGAGAAATCATGCCTACAAGCGGTCTGAGGAACCTCCAAGGAACCGAGAGGGTAAAATGGTCTGCAAGCACAAGGAATGCGCTGACTTGACATTTGATCGGAAATGTGAATGGAGGTCAGTAATCTCTCTCTCTCTTTCAACTCTAGGTAACACCGTCGCTAACATCTTATTAGCAAGCATATGGACAAGCACGACCGGCCATACAAGTGCATCGTCAGAGGCTGCGAAAAGCTACAAGGCTTTACCTACAGCGGCGGATTGCTCCGTCACGAACGTGAAGTCCACAAGATGCACGGCGGCACCAAGAAATCTCTCTTCTGCCCCTTCCCAGATTGTAAGCGCAGCTCGGGCTCCGGCTTTACGCGGAAAGAGAACCTAGCCGAGCACATCCGCCGGGTACACCGCAGGACAAGTACGTCCTCTGATCTGGGTAACTTGGTTATCCCACGACCGGAGTCCCAGGATGGATCTGCCGAGGTGCATCTTGCAGACTCTCCATACCAACGCATCAGCGAGCTTCCAGAAGACCTTCATCTAGGTGCGAAGAGGAAACGTATGGCATCAGATGCTGGATTCTCGGACGAAGGCGACGAGCATGATTTGCGTGCGGAAGTCAAGAGGCTGAGGAAAGAGAACGAGGAGAAGAACGCAAGGCTCCGGCAACTAGAAGCTGCAGTCATGGCTCTCCAGCAGAGCCGACGGTAACAATCAAGATAGAATTCTGTAGTACACTATAGTTTGGCGACAGCACGATTTAGGCGACTACTTTTCTTTGTATTCGATAATTTTTACAACGCAATCTTTAATGACATGGACCCAACAGAACGGGGTATGGCGATGGCGAACATCGAATGGCAGCATCAATGTATGGCGGTGGTTTCCTTTTTCTTCTTTATCCAACTTCACTTCTCTGGCAGAAGGACGCTCGTTGTACAGTTTCTTGAGTGTCCCGTTCCGCCCCTTTTTATACATACGGTGTTTTTCCTATTATTCTACTATGGTATCCGTCCTTTCCTGCATTTAAGATTGAGAATGTAAACGTGTGTCTGGATACACACGATAATGATTTATACGACGGCCAATCTTATTTGTTGAGCGATTTCTACACTCATTCATACGACATGATATGGCACAAAGGATAGACTGGTTACACCATCACTGCCATTTACAATTCTTCAATGTGTATGCACGGTCGCTACTCGCTAGAATAATAGAAAAACTCCAATCTGATATTTCACACCTCCTTGACGTGATAATGATGCATTATTCCAATCAACAGCGCTGAAGTTGAAATCCAGTGAGAGGAGGTTGAAATTGGGTTTTGTTGATGCCTGAACGCCTTTTCCTTGTAGCCTAAGCGGGTTGGGACTTAATATGAGGCAGCAACTCATCGATTCCTATAAGGCTCGCTGCCTAATCTACTCACCCTTATTTCGTGTTTCCAATAGAGGCCTCTACCTTCTCTTTCTCTAGTCCTATCCTAGCTAAGCCTTCTTATCAGCTCGCTCGTTTGTTCTATTATAACCCGACGACACCGGTCTGTACAAGGTTTAGCGACCTGAACATCAGGCATTTAAAACGAATAGGATCTAATGTGACCTATCCAAGAAGGATGCAAGGCAAGGCAAACGCAAAACCTTCCGCATTAAGATCCACTTCGTATGCAGAGACGCGGTGCTCTCCGTGCAGAACAACACCCCAGAGTCATCTCATCTAGAGTTGTGCCGTTCCCTCCGGGCTTACTCTCCTCCTCATTTGATGGTTCCCGCCTTCATCCGCTTGTGGGTGGATGAGGTACGTAAGCCACCCTTTGTCCCGTCACCGGGAAGAACTCCAGCCAACCTTGCAGGCTGTACACGAGGTACGACAACCCGCCATAGTACAAAGTGCAAAAACTAATCTATCGGGTGCGTACAGCTTCCTGCCTCGCCTGTTTGTTGAAGTGAGTCATTTCATCACCACTACCATCACCACAAACACAACCGACTAAAAAGTACGAACCGAGGATGTCGCTGGTGGGCGGTGTACCTACGCCCGTGTCCCATGCTGATTGGCAGCATTCCTGCACATGACTGCGCGACAGCGTGACAGGTCACCGGGCGTGATTTTGGCGGACGGAACACCCTGTAGGCAGCGATGTGTGCATCCTTCGTACATTCTACTGTAGCCAAACGAGGATAGAGGACCGAAGAACCGTAAACGGTAGTGAGTGGTCTAGAAGCTAGGCTGGGGTGAGGTCTGATTAACAATGCAGACGAGGCGCGGATGCCTGGCGAGGATCTGGTTGGTTGGGTGGCGGTGCAGGTGGCGGGGTGTCGTGCATGGGTGCCTGGGTGTGGCGTTGACCACTTCGGGACGCTTGAGGAAGGACGGAAACAGGGATGGCGAATGGCAAATCGCGAAAAGCGAAAGGAAGCCCAGAATTTCGAGATGCAATTTTGCCTGGCTTTAGGTATGTATGTTCGCGCTTCTGGAACTGTAGAGGACTTTGTTCATCATGCATGGTTCTATGGATCCGTATCAACAGTGAGACCTAAACTGCCTTGCCTCCTTCGAAGCACACAGTGTCGTACACAATCAGCTGCCAATCTTTTACCCCGCAACGGCCCATGCCGTATTTAGCGGATCCTTGCCACATTACGTGTTCCTGCCGCTCAAAGATTCGAGAAGCCGTCCAAATCGTCCCTTTTCGCTTACTACACAAATTTACAAACTGTTCACTGCAAGGTTGTGACCGATGTGGGTTGGCCCTTCTTGTTCGTAGTGGCAATATCCAATGTTAAACGGCTTTGGTTGCCTTTAATTATCACTTTTAAACATTTTTACGCCGCTTGGTGGTCCTGTATATGCACCACCGTCAGCTGCTATCATAAATAAAGACAAGCAGTTCTAATTCTGAAAAATTAATTCGCTTGATCATCCATTCAGAGGTATAATGATGGCGAGGACTGGGGACGTGTTTCCGAAGCTGGGTCTGATATAGTCCTACATAAACACTGGTTGTTCTTGAGATACCTAAGCAGAGTATAGAGAGACTCCAACCCTACTTTCGTCCTCGACAGGAATAAATTAACCTAGCTTCTGCCTAGCTCAACATTCGCCCTCAAATTTATGTTTCCCCCGGCCTGTTCTTCTACGCTTGTCACCGTCCTCGAACGACTAGACAAGTCGATGCCCCGACTCTGAGCCAGCTGCTGCAGAACAGCATCAGATATCTGTCCCAGCCACTGCGTCGCTTTAACCCCAGCACTGACCCGCTTCGCCGAGATAAGGCCTCCAAATGTTGAGATAATAACTTGATGGGCATCGTCGGCAGCGGAGATACCCTCGAAGACATTTGTTCTCACTTCGTCTACGTGGTGAGACGCTCGAGCGCATACCGCGAGGCATTCTTGGGCCCCGTCAATTTCCTCAGATATTTGTCCTCTCTCGGCTTCATTTTCATCTGTTATATCGTTTCCATGGATACGGAGTGCTTCCAACTTGTCGTCGAGGTTCTTGAGGTGTTCTTGGAGGTCGGCCGTCGTATTTTCAAGCAATTCTTTGAACTCTTGAATGGCATTCGCGCTTACGGCGGTCGCGCGTCTACAGGATGTATTTAATTAGCTTCATAGGTATGCGAAAGGGCCACAGCGGATACGTACAGGTTGGCATCACCAATTGCAATCCTAATGGTAGATTTGTACCCGGCGAGCAGATTCTTAAAGCCCACAATATCATTGCCCATATATTTTAGCTTTGCCCAATCCCGAAAGCTAGTCTTCGATTTTCCAGAATGCGTAGTGCAATTTGCAATTACTTCCTCGAAGTCCTTGCAAACCTTGCCGCACCGGAGTAGAGGGAGTCGAAGAGACTCAAATTGAGCCTCGTTTATGGAAGCAAGCTCTTGAAGAGACTATATAAAATTGCTGAGCGCCTCGAGTTCCTCTCTAAGCTCACGAATTTCCCTTTTGTTACTTTGGAAACTTTTAACCGTTTGGTTGAGCAATACACTAGAATTGAAAGCAAACATGGCAGGAGTAAGAACTCCAGAAGAAATACTTATCGGTTCAGCCATTTTCACATTAAATTTAAATGAGTCCGCGAGGATCACTGTAGCCTTGCAGAGAGTATAAGTTATGAAAGTAGTGATGTATTGTGGAATGGGGGTCCGAGGAGCTATTTGATCTATATAGTATGATAAGACGCCAAGCTCAAGGTTGATTAGGCGGCCCATCGTAGAGCCCTCTAGCTTACAATAACAGATAGGGGACAAGACACTTAAAGATCAAGAAGAAAGCAATCAGTGTAGCTATTATTAGCTAGCGCTAGTCAAGAAACGACAATCGTACGACGTTTGTAGGAACCCTGCTAGCGCTAACCCTTCAAGCAAATCAACTGCAACCATCGTGTATAGCTCCGAGCTAAAGCCTTCTCATCTCCCAGAAAGAGCTTGCCATCTGGCGCCGACCTTCGCAAATCTTTTAAGGCAATGTACAATAAATTTTGAAAACATCAGCGCTGGACTAGGAGCAACACAGATTATTCAGGTACAGGCTGAAGGTTTGTCCCCGCTGAATAACGGCCCCCTGGAGGAGCTATCCCCTCCCGGGCAACATCTCGCTCATATAGCAACGCAGGTCTGCAGCCGAGCTTTTTCAAGACCTCAAACTACGAGTCCTACAAAAACGTCAGCCCTAAGCGTGTGCCGGACACATGTGTATGGTTTTTGGAGCATCCAACCTTCCAACAGTGGAAAGACAGCAGCGGCGACCACCTTCTCTGGCTCTCTGCCGATCCTGGCTGTGGCAAGTCGGTCTTGTCGCGAGCACTGATCGATGAGAAGCTGTTAGGCGAGGAATCTGCTACAATTTGCCACTTCTTCTTCAAAGACAACGATGAGCAAAATAACATTGCGACTGCGCTGTGTGCTCTCCTGCATCAGTTTTTCTATGCACATGAAGACCTCCTCCAAAACACGTTGTTTCGGCTATGAAGAAGTGTGGTCACTCACTGAAGAATGAATTCGAAGATCTGTGGCAGATTTTCTTATCTG
Source organism: Lindgomyces ingoldianus (assembly GCF_010093535.1). Classification (NCBI taxonomy): domain Eukaryota; kingdom Fungi; phylum Ascomycota; class Dothideomycetes; order Pleosporales; family Lindgomycetaceae; genus Lindgomyces; species Lindgomyces ingoldianus. Next base: position 63,428 of record NW_022985196.1, read on the forward strand.
CTGCATCGGATTTGACTGCTGGGGATGTCCTCTGCATCGTTGATGCGCTCGATGAATGCCGGCAGCCCGACCAGAACAAACTCATCGGCTACCTAGAGCGCCTCTACAGCCGATCTTTAGGCAAGCCCAAGTCGGGATCTAAGTTGAAGTTCCTAGTGACTAGCCGCCCATAAAATGAAATTGAGCTTGGATTCTCTAGAATAACGCGGAATCCCCCGACTATTCGACTGGCTGGGGAAGAAGAATCGGAAAAGATCAGTCGTGAAATTGAGATCATTATGAAAGCGAAAGTTAGGGAGATAGCGGGGGAGCACTATACGAAGATGTGCGATCATCTCTACATAGACAACTCTGCAAAATTCCTAGCAGAACCTACCTCTGGCTACATTTGACTTTGGATGAAGTCAAACATGCACTAGGAACGACGGAGAAAAAGTTGCTCAAGGTCATCGACATATTGCCCAGATCAGTTGAGGAAGCATATGAGAAAATTCTAGCAAGATGCACAGAGAAGGAGGGAAGGAAATTGCTGCAGATCATTTTTGTAGCCCAGCGCCCACTGACGTTGAGCGAAATTGATGTAGCTCTAGAGAGTAGACGGGATACAGCTACCTACGCGGATCTCGACCTTGAAAGTGATTGGAGAATGAAGGAATGGATCCGCAGATCGTGCGGGTTGTTCATTACTATATAGTACGCCAACGCGTCTACTTAACCCATCAAACGGCAAAGGAGTTTCTAGTTCGGGAAATCAACGAAGTTTCTAGGCCCCATGGGTGGAGACATTCAGTCGACCTCCAAAAAGCGCATGAAATGCTCTCTGGGATATGCATTACTCATTTGCTCTTCCAGGAATTCCAAGAGGACTGTGTCCCCAGGTCATCCGCTGTTCAAGCATATACAGAGAGGTACGCATTCTTAGATTATTCGGCAAATCACTGGATATTTCATGTACAGGAAGGACATATAAGTAGCCCTGTGTGGGTTTCGAGAACCGCAAAACTCTGCGAAATCGGTGATGGATTCTCTTCTGCATGGTCTAAGATCTACTTTACGTCAAAAAATATCTCGTACCTGTCATCTCATCAGTCAAAACAATCTGCGCTGTACTAGGCAGCGGTATTTGGGCTCATTCATGAGACAAGATTCCTTCTAAATAGCGGCATGGACCCGAATCCAAAAGGCGGCTACTTTGGGAACGCGCTTCAAGCAGCAGCACGCCTTGGTCACACAGGAGTGGCAAAGATGCTACTTGATTCAGGCGCAGACATCAACACTTGGGGTGGTGCATATACTACTGCATTACAAGCTGCATGTACCTTCGGACAAACAGCAGTGCTTGACCTACTGCTGTATGCATAACGAATACTTCAAGTGATGTGCAAGCTCACTGTGAGCCTAGAGTTCCATCGAACCTCCGTTGCAGGCTGGTTATTATTACCACAGACGCCTTAACAGCGGCAGCAGGGAACATAGAAAATGGGAAAGAGCTGATGACGCTTTTTTCAAGCGACGGGGAGACGAGGTCAAGATTACAGAGGAGGTAGTCAAAGCGACAGAGAATGGAAGAGAAATGATAGAGCTTCTCCTTAAACGATGGGGAGACGAGGTCAAGATTACAGAGGAGGTAGTCAAAGCGGCGGCAGGGAATGGAGAAGAAATAATAGAGCTTCTCCTTGAACGACGGGGAGACGAGGTCAAGATTACAGAAGAGGTGGTTAAAGTAGCGGTAAATAATTGGAGACACGGAAGAAAAATAATGGAGCTTCTCCTTGAATAGCGGGGAGACGAGGTCAAGATTACAAAGGAGGTAGTTACAGAAGCGGCAAGGAATATTGAACATGGAAGAGAAACAATAGAGTTTCTCCTTGAACGACGGGGACACGAGGTCAAGATTACAGAGGGAGTGGTTAGAGTAGCGGTAGGGAGCACTGAACATGGAAGAGAAATAATAGAGCTTCTCATTCAGCTACTGGGAGATGAGATCACAGAGAAGGTAGTTAAAGCAGCAGTAGAAAACGAAGAAGTAATGGCCCTTCTTCTCCCCAAGCGACGGGGAGTCGAGATGAAGATCATATAAGAGATTCCCAATGCATTGGCAGGGAATAGGAGTCATAGAGGAGAATCACTGTAACTGCCCGAGAAAGACCTAGGTACAGTGCGAGAAATATTTCGCACAATGTCGAGTCGCTTCGAACATTTTCACCCAACTTTTGCTAGGGTAATGCTTAATGGTCGTTGGCTTTACATTAAGTCTAGGAAGCTAGTTCAGGAGTCTGTATAGTCGTCTCTAGGGCTAGCTAGGGGTTGTATAGAGTAATAGATAGCTTCATAAAGTTTACACGGTAGAAATCGTGCAGGTACTACTTGAAAGGGGCGCCGATATTAACGCACTGGGGGAGGGTATAGCAATGCACTCTAGGCTCCTTTAACGAAAGGCCATAATCAGATTGTGAACCTGCTGCTTTACAGGGACACTAACTAACACGCACATGATAGTATTGATAGAATCCCCTGATCCGTATGGTCAACCTTACACCAACATACAGTATTAAGAGCAGTGAAATGAGGCCAGAGAGCTGAATATAGATATAATATAATATAGAAGGGAAATGAGGGGCCAAGTAAGGGGGGTCCCACTCAACTAAGCAACAAAGCTATGATCGGTTGGTTTGACAATGTAGTTTGATAGATTTAGCAGGATATGTTGACGTATGAAATACTTCTGTTTCCAGTTTGAGGAATGCCTGGAATGCCCTTGAAGAAGGACCAGAAGCCGTTTGAGGGCGTAGCAGTTTAGGAGTAACGAAGATAGTGGCATGAGAAACGTCATGATAGAGAGAGAAGCAGCAAGGGGAGAGGCTAGAGAACAATTACGATCAGAGGCAAGAAAAGACCAATTAGAGTGAGGGTCCTTGCCCACTGTCAGGTGATGAGAAGGTGGCGTAGGGAAATGGCGAACTGCGTGGCCTGACGCCTCGCACTGTGCAGTTGCCAGAAGAGGGTTTTGGGAGTTGTGGATGGAACTGGGTAAAATTTTGAGGGAGAAATGGTGGCTTAGATTTCCGGGACGTGAAAAAAAAGAGCGTAGGCACTGTAGGAAATGTCGAAGTAGAGACAAGAGGAGACTGATTCCATACGGTGCAAGGAAAACCTCATAGGCTCACAGTACATATTATACAGTACTATATTGGTGCCAACCGACTATGCATTTTCGCCCACTTTCAACCTAAAGCGCGCTTATTCTTTCAACCCCTCAAGCCCAAAAGAAAGTTTCCACTCTTTCCGCCGTCTCCAGCAGCACCCCCACCGGGTAGATACGAGACATTCGGGTTCCTCGACAACATCTGTGCGATATCCTTCTGCGTCTCAATCCTCCTGATCAAAATTAACCCATCCCCACTCTTCGCAACCGCCTTACTAATCGTATCCGCAGCCTCAGCTTCGCCCTCCGCACGAATAACATTCGCCTGTCTCTCCTGCTCGGCCTTCTCGACGACGAACCGGGCGCGTTCAGCCTCTTGCTGCGCGATTTGCTTCTCCTCGACGGCTTTCGTGAACTCCTTGCCGAAGGTCATGTGTGTGATGGAGACGTCTTCGAGGGCGATATTGAATTCGTTTGCGCGCTTGAGGAGGTCAGTTCGGATGCGGTTCGAGACGGCTTCTCGTTGGGTGATGAGCTCGGCGGCGTCGAATTGGGCGACGATGGCTTTGAGGACTTCGTTGCCGATTGAGGGGAGGACGCGCTCATCGTAGTCGAGGCCGAGGTTCTAGGTCGCTGTTAGATACTGTGGTTATAACTCAAGAATAATACATGTTGTGTACTCGATATCCATATCTAGAAGAAGAGTCCTAGATAATGAACAAGAGTATAGAGCAGACATACCTGATAAATCTTCGGCAACATCTTCACCTCCGGCCGATGCAACACCCTCAAAGTCAAAGTCACCATCTGCAAATCCTTACTCCCCGTCGTCGTCGAGATATTCCTCGGCCTAGTCCGCACGTCGAAGATAATACTCCGCTGCAGCCACGGAACCAGGAAATGTGTGCCCTCGTTCACAACAGTCTCCTTCACACCAGACAATCGGTCGAAGATGACAGCGCGGGTGCCACCCTTGACGTCGTAGATGGAGGCCTGAATGAGGGCTGCGGCGGCGGCGCCGGGGACAACCCACCGGAAGAGGGATTGTGGAAAGGCCATGGCGGAGGGCGGAGTTGGTGGGGAGCAATGGAAGATGTGGTGGTGGAGTCGGAAAAATTGAAGCTTCCATCATTGCCGGGTTCGGTACGGTAAGCTCGGGAGAGATGTCACGTGCCGAGGAAGCAAGGCTCCATTGACATCATTGATCTCCACCACCAACTCATTGTCGCCACGTTACGTCCACAACTCCAATATCATCAATTTTTTAAATACACATTGGTCACAAAACGCAGGAATGGCTGGTGGTGATAAGGTTCCAGGACAGTACGTTGTCCCATTCCAGTCAATGCTCGCGATGCTCGAGCAGCAGTTCTCATCCTGCAGCTTACTCAAATGAGCTATTGCGCCTAAGAAACATCACTTACATCCGCCTCTCAGATATCTGGGCTGGTGGGGAAGCCTAGGTATATTCTCCTTGTCTCTAAATATCCTTATCTCGTTTCCTTCTACTCCCAATACCGTTCGCGTGCACTCACACGCCCTCCCAGGTTCCCCACCCCAGAAAGGCGTCACTGTATATGCCATGTCGGCGAACCGCCAAAACCCCCTCGCCGGGGCCATGAACGCCGCCGTTTTCAACACGTTCCGCCGATCGCGCAAGCAGATTCTGTACTGGTTGCCTCCGATGCTGTTGGGCTATGCAACCATGCAGTGGGCGATTGCAAGGTATGGACTCCACGCTTTGCCGATGTTCGGGCTGCACGGGATCCAAATGTTTGTTTTCTGACGGGTGTAGGAATGAGTACCTGAACTCTAAGCCCGGTCGTGCTGAGTACGCTGATGAAGTGTAAGTGGGATTCGGTTGCGAAAGGATGGGTTTAATGTTGTGGCCGCGTACTTGTTTTAGTACACGGGATATGGCATGGAATGGGTGGGTGGATGGCCTGTCAAGTATGGGTTATTTCAATTAGATTTCATTGATCTCGCACTCAGACCCGCCTCTTGGAATCTTTCTCAACATTACCGAAACCTCTAGTTCAAGCTGGAGATCGTAAGAGGAGATCCTAATCCAAAGTTCTTTTAACCGTCCGCCACACCAACTTCCCTCCTTCTTGTCACCTCACTCGGCTTTCCTCACCACCAACCCATACCAAACCTTAACCCCAACAACCCCGCTCTCTACATCCTCCGCTTCCACCCCCCTCTCCTTCACAACCACCACCTCAAACCCCATCCTCTGCGCCTCCTCCACCGTCTCATCCACCCCATGCGCAAAACTTGTTCCCCGGATTTTCACCCCATCCTCCCTTACAAACCCTGCTTGACTTATCCGCCCCATTTCATCATGCATGTTTGTTATGAGTGCGTACCCACCTTTTCGAACGAGGGCCGCGAGAGTGGAGAAGTAGGCAGAGAGCGGTATATGTTCTAGCACTAGGGTGCTGATGACGGCGATGGCGAGGGGGAGGGGTGTCTGGGTTGTTGGCAGCGCCGTAGTTGAGCTGGGGGTTGGAAGGTTGGGAGTATTGACAGTAGGGAAACAATCACACTGCTCCAGACTCCACGTAACTCGTGTCGGGCCTGGATTGCCAGTATGAATAGACCCGAGTTTCCTAGCAGCTACGTCCAACATCCCCTGCGAGAAATCCAGACCCGTGATATGTACATCCTCCTCCTTGGGCCAGGCATAACCCAGCATCTTCGCAGTATTCCGACCGGTCCCACAACCCAGGTCGATAATATGGAGTCTCGATTCTGGAGAATGAGATGCGAGGACTAGAGATAGGAAATCTGGAAGCAGGGTAAGGAGTTCCAGATCGTCGATGGCTTGCAACATGTTGCCGTCGGCGTCATAGACAGAGGACCATGCATTGTAGGCTTCTTGGGTTGGGAGGTGTTGGATTGGAGTCGAGCACTTTGGGGGTGGGGGGAGTGTAGGTATTGAAGATTGGATGCTATCTAGGGTCTGGGATTGTTTGGGGGTGTCTTGGCTTTGGCACTCGGGTTGGCTTGTGGTTGGAGGCCCTTGGGGGAGCGTTGGTGTCTTCATTGTTGGTTCAGTGGGGAGGGGTTGGCCGGCGTCTGAGGGCTCGGATTCGGTGGTTGAGAACGAGGAGTTGAGAGCTGTGGAACGGCCTTGACACAGGTCGATAAGAGATGTGTCGAAGGTCATGTTGATGGATGTTGGTTGTGTCATATTGAATTGAAAGTTCGCAGCCCACGTTGTGTAGCGGCAGGAAAGGAAGGGAAAATGTCACAAGATATCGCGAGGATGACGAGGATAGCGTGAATCGCAAGGATCACACGTCCGACGAATCCGGAAATTTATACGCGCAATTCGGTTCCGGAGATCCCTTCGCCTTGGGCAAACGTGGGGCAAGAAGAGGGGAACAAGCTAAGTGAAAACCTGAAGATCAAATAGATCAAATGGATCAAATGGATCAAATGGATCAATTGAGAGGAGCCTTACACGGAATATATATCATCCACCTTCCCATTATAAGCCCCTTTCACGCATTTTTAGCTCAGTTTCTTTCTATCCATGCCTTGTTCCCCCCTATCACGTTGTGCAGACATATGACTCACATCATGCACGAAATCCACCTCGTCCCGAGGAAACGCCAAGTGATGGTTTGCAAGCCACACCCATTCAAAAGCAAACAGGCGCGGGTGCATTTCCGAATTGTGGTATCAAATGAGAAGAGCCGTATGCCTCGCCGGAATGCAGTGCTACAATACGCTACTAAGCCCGAGCCTTTCTCATCATGTCCTGTCCAAAACTTGCTTTTCGGTATCGTACAAAGTATTGCACACAGTCGTGTAAATTGGCCACTCATTATTGGCGTTCCAGTGCGGGTTCACGGAAAGTAAGTAGTAAGGATTCTGTTCCGATGAGTGACCAAATTCTTCCGCTGAAGGAGCACGCCGCGGAGACGAGAGTCTACCCAGCCATTGCCAAAATTTTCGTCCATGAGAAGGTGCGTATATGCGAAGACACTGGCGTCAAATAAACCAGGCTTTTTAGCTCCAAAAAACCAGTTGTTGCTGCCTAGCAACATTTCGAGAGCTGCAAACGATTCTTCGGCTTCCTTGTAGAGCAGGTTAGAATCAATGACTGCAGAAGCTTTCAGCAATTCCTTCTCCGCAGCGCACCGCAGTTCATACGCAACAGTGAGCCGAACGAAAGGGTTGTTTGAAGCTGGGAGGATGTAGAAAGGTTCGGCGATAGTAGTAGAGTTCGACGAGAGGTAGATGGTGTAAAGCTTGTGGGGCAGGACAGTTAGTCAAATTCGCAAGCTATCAATATCTACACATACCCAAGCTCGCCGTATGCGGTGATCGAGAAGCGAAAGATATGCTTCATATCGCAAATCAGATGGCTCCTCCCTGGCCGAGGCGCTGTTGTTCATAACCCATCTCTGCAGCTTTCCGGACGGAACCGGTTGTGCAGGCTTGGACGGATCCGTCAACGAGGGGAGGAGGAAAGGTAGAGAGCCGCTGGGAGAAGCGTGGTTGTTCGATGAAGCAATTACGAAGTCAATATTGCAGAACCTGAGGTATGCCTAGAGCTTTTTGGATCAGCATCTTGTGAACAATGGCTCTTGCAGATGCTGTGACAGACCTGCCACTTCAGACACGCTGGGTTATATGACGGCGAACCCAATTCGGCGCCACGAGGGGTGGTAAAGACGTGCAGGACATGTCTGTCGCGATTCCGAGGGGCGCGCAGAGGAAGGTCATTCGCAGAGTACGTTAGGAGCGGAAACTTGTCAAACAGACGTTTTATTGGTGCGGGGACTGCAAAGATTCCGGCGCTTGGCTGGGGTCGCTGGTCGCCAGCATTCTCGGAGGGCATTGTCCATAGTCTTGGGATTTCAAAGAGTTCGACGCGCTGGTGACGAAAAAGTTGGAGCTGCCGAGCTCAGCCGCGCGCCTAGACTTGCCGTTTCGAGCGTCATCCCCAGTGATTCTACCCCTTGATCACTATCTCCTGCGAAAGGTTTTATCAAGGTCGTGTTCGCACTTGTCTAAGGTCATCATGGCACCTTAAAGGTACACTTCTAATGAACATTCTACTATCATTTAGTTTATCAAGGCACATCACAATCGCCCAAGACATGAAGTAGGGGGTGGCAGACCAGCTTTGATTAACAAGCGTATATGCCAGTATACACTAAACATTAACTACAGTATATAAGTGGACGTCAAGTCGGAGACTCGTGAAACAACAACACAAGCAAAAGCTAAGCGAAAGGGTATAATCTCACCACGAGCAAACGGCTGGCAATAGTCAAAACTGCTCGTCCTCGTTCCAATGACCTATTTCAAAATAGAGAAGGAAGTAAATACCGAGAAGAGAAGAGAATGAAAAGGTATCTTGGGTATAAATGCAGAAATCCGGGACTAGCCAGATAGAACAAGAACGATTGGTGCTGGAGGCGAAAGCCTAAACTCGCCAAAACATGAGAAACGACCGAAAGACAGTAGGGAGAATGTATAGAAAAATACATCAAAATGGCGTGAACCTCCTCACATCATCATCATAAGCCTTGTTGTCCTCTTCTGAAGGTTCCGAGATTTGTTTCCGCCAGGACCAAGGAAGTTGCTTTGTTGCGAAGCATGATATGCATGTCGATCGCAATACACCTTGCCTCCCACCTCATAATAGTCGTCCCGGAGAACGATACGGCAGACCAGGCAGGTGAAGCACTTCGGGTGGAATTTTTGTCGTTGGTCCGTCTCGAGATATTGGCCCTCAATTCCACGATCGCATGATTTGCATAATGATCCATTGAGTTGATGGTAGTGTTGTTCACAATAGGGAGAGTTTTCGAATACGTAAAAGTCAGCGGTCGGGAATGGATCACGACATGTCCTGCAAACGAAACATTGCTTGTGATAGCGACCTGTAAGACGACCAGACGAATCTTTAACCGACTTGCCAACAATCGGCTCTGAGCAGCCTCGGCATCTACCCTTGCCAGCGGGCGGACGTCTGATGGCTGGATCTCGTAGCTCAGAAGTTGACACCTGTTTTGGAGGGCTTCTTGAAATACCTAAACTCGGCGCTTGATTCGAGCTTTGCGGATCACTTGGTCGCCTCTCATATAAAAGACCTCTTTGGATGGCAGGATCCAAAGGGGATTCCGGAGCGTCCGAGAAGGGCATGGGAGGAGGTTGCAGGAGGGGCGCTGGTGCATTTCCCTTATTGTAGCCTGAAGGCTGGTCCCGATTGTCGAGCCGCGGAGGGGGTATATCCATGAACAGCTCATCAGGACTGGCAGTTCTCGGTATGCGAACCTCGCCGAGGTAATTCATACCTCCCACTTTCGAGGGTTTTCGCGAGTGTGCTGAAGCCACCGAGGCGGGGGGGCTAGATCGCGAACTCGCCACACTCCCGAACCCAGAACTAGAGACGGAATCGTCAGACTGGCCTGAATCTGATGGAGTGTGCAAAGGTTTCGGTGGTAAGTTCTTCTCGTAATCTGGTATTACTGGTAGAGGCGGAACATTGTCCAGGGTAATACCCGATTTAGATCCGGCACGGCTTGAACTCTTGGCAGGGAACATGTTGGCAGGTCGGGGTCCTGACTTGAACGACTCGATGTCTGTAGGTCGTCTTACAGAGCCATTCGATTCGGACGGCCTTCTTGGTCGAGGGGGAAGACCAGCATCCTCCCCGCTTTCTTTGCGAAGTGGGAAAGTCCTCGAGCGACTGTCTTGACCGATTTGAAGTGGCTCCATCGTTTCTTTCTGTAGTCGGTTCAGAAAAGCGTCGATGCCCTCGGTTTGGGGTAGACGAGGGGGGGGCGGCACCCCTCCAGGACCCAGCTTTGGTCGGGAGGGCAATCCTACGCTACCGTTCGAATATGTTGAGCTCCGAGATCTGTTAGATGCTACCGAAGTCCTCTGGTTAGGACCCTTAGAATTGCTATATGTGCTGCTTTGTGTGGCAGTCCTCCTGTGTCCCCGTGTCGGCTCATGTTGCACCGGTGTCCTACGTCCGTTAGAGGTGCTGGGCCTGCTATCCCCCCCTCTCCCATCAAATGGTCCAGGTGCTATTGTGTCCATTCGCTTCACCACACTTTCTCCCCCGTTCATGCGAGGACTAAGAGGCGCATACATAGGGTCCGCCTCTGCGTATCGATGTGAGTAAGTTGGTTCCAGTCGGTCTTTGGACCTTGGCTTTGCTGAGCGAGGTGTCTGAGATGGGAACGGTGGAAACGCGCAATCCATATTCGACGGTAGATCGGGCGAAGGGGGGCTTAAAGGCAGTGGCATGGGACTGGTCGCGCTCCTGTTCATCTGGAAGGGCTGCCTTGCGTTTATCGGCGATAACGGAGAGTAACTCTTCGGGTCGCTGTAGCTACTCAATGGTGTCAATTGGTTTTGCGGTCGGAATGGTTTATCTGTACAATTAGCCAGGGAAGTCCAAGTGTGAAATAATATACTCACTGGCAGCAGAAGGGTCAATTCTTGGAGGTGGAGGCACGCGACCTGGTCGAGCTTGGTTTGGAGAGTTGGAACTGAATCTCGACGCGCCAAAGGTTGCGGCACGATCCAGCTTGGGAGCAGTCGGTTCGACTGCCTCTAGAAGGTAGGTTAGAGTTGTGGTTCAGTAGAGATAAACATGTCGAGGCAACATGTCGAGGCAACATACGTGCAGAGGATACGGCACAGACATGGTCGGCCAATTGTGAGATGTCAATATCTACACCGCAACTTGAGCATTTAATAGTGGGCAGGAAGCTCAGTGGCCGTTCGCTAGTGGCCATGCTAAGCTCTCCCGGATGTGATTGTACCAGTCAATGGTAATCGAAGAAAGGCGCAAAGGTCGATAGGTTTGTGTCCAGTAGTTTGCGATCTGGTGTCGATTTGACGTCGGTGGCATGGAGATGGAGTTGAAGTGGAGGAGACGAGTATCAAGAAGGCTGATGTGGCCGGCGAGGGTCAATCCCTGAGCTGCTCGAGCGGAAGGATCTGCAGCTTGCTGAATTCGAGCGACTGATGGGGAAAAGGTGCCGGAATTAGGATCAGATCTGTTAACGGCAGCGGGAGAAAGAGAGGCGGCTCGTTGCCCACTGGCAAAAGTTGACAAGCTAGACCCGGTTTGAAAAGAGCCTTTAGCCCCACGCGCGACACTGGTAATGTTGGATATTTTGCGAATAATGAGAAATAATATGGAAGCAAATGAGCTCTCAACGGGCAGCACCTTCTCATCAACACGACACAAGGGTAATCAGAGAGGGAAGAGGGAACGCGACCAAGGCAAGCTCAATGGTTCGAGGAGCTTTCTGGGCTGCAAGTCACCCGCGCCAGTCCCTGAACGAGGCGTCGCGGACAGGGCTGGGCGGCGGCTGTGATTCGACGGATGGCTGCTGAAGCATGCACGGAGCTCGCGGCTTGCAGGTTCGTGCGGCCGATGTCGTTGGAGCTCCACTGGCCGCAACACACAAACCCACCGTGCAAGAGAGATGATGAAACGAAGCGGCCACGCGCTGTCTCGTTGGACGTCGCAGGCGCCGGCCAGAACGGCTAACTTCGGAGTGCTGAGCGGCTGTTAATGAGGCTGAAGAAAAATTGATCAGAGAGACGTACAGAGCGAGCCGTGTCGCCAAGAGGCCAATATGCGAGAGGAGGATCACAACTGAGGTCCATGCTCAGGAGAACGCCATTAATTGTCCAAATTAATACGCGTTGATTGGACGAATTACCCAGCCACTTTCTCTGTGCGATCTCCGCCGTTTTCCTGCTGGGACAGGCAGCACACCGACAAGCGCCTCCTGTCCTCCCAAAAGCGTAAATCCACCGCCAGACAGGGAACCTTTTGCTTCTGTTCTCCACTCATCTGCCGCGTCGATGCTGGGCGGTAAAACCGCATTAAGACGGAATGCCGAAGTTTGCAAAGAGTCTGTATCAGATGGCGCCACAGGTCACAGGGCCTTAGACCTCGATGTTTCGGAATATCAGAAACCAACGTTCATGGAGGGCTCGCTTGGAGCATGATGGCACCTCTCCACAGGACGGATCGCGCACAGCAGCAGCCATCATGATCGAGTCCTCTGGTGTGGAGCTTATGCGGCTTTCCGGATCCGTCCGCATGTCTACCGGCTCCTAGAGGCTCCATATGCCGTGCCATAGACCCTGCGTGGGTTGACAGTACGTAAAACTACTTCTTTCCGCTGCCGCCGAGGCTCACATCTATCTCGGACTCGTCGGCATACAAGTTCATCTGCAACTGCGTGTGAGATGGCAGACGTGGACACTGTTTCTTGTCAGCCGAGTCAAACCTGTGGACGTCCGCGATTTCGGAGACCAGATCGATCCTGTTTGGCGTGTTCCTTCGATTAGCGTCGAGGAACATTCGCCCCAGCCACAAACAGCTTTGAAGCTGGGAAAGTGTCAAAGATCTTGTCGGTAGCCCCTGTGACCAGAGAGCCTGCTCAAAACGCCTGTAGTCCTTGATCCTGTGAATTACATGGGGTTGTTGCCTTGGGCAACAGCGAACATTAATTTACTCAGGCTTACAGGCAAAGCCATGACGTGAGGTCAGTTCGTCGACAGTGGGTAACAATATCTGCCCCTCTCTCGTATTAGAGACGGTGGATGGCGGGGCAGGTGTCCACAGGACGACTTCGGAGACGCTCACTGTGACAACTCAACTCTGCACCCCGGCCATGTCTACACCTGCGAGTTTATCAGTGGAAGGGGCATTCACATCCGCGTAGGCGAGCCCGTGTGACCTGCATGTAACCAAGTTAGACCTTAGTCAACAGTCACTGCCTGCAGACATTGATATTGTGGTAGCGGGCGTGGCAGTCACCTAGCAGACGCGAGGCCAACAGGATGTGGCACTTATTGGCCTGGGCTGGACTCTTGCGGGTTATGGCGGCATCTTCTAGCTCCAAAAGTGGAGTATCATTGGAAGAAGCGGTGGAGGGAAACACGTTCTCCGGCGTCAACCGGGTAATGAGTGTTGGTGTGTGGTGGTGGGCTTTGTTCTATCGATAAGGACACGAGGATGAGGGGGTGCTTCCACGTATAAAGTGATGACCTCAGGTACAGCTTGCTCTCCACCACCACCACCAGCCGGTCATTCGATTGATTAACTGCTCCCTCTATATCCCTTTCGCGCTCCACCTACTCCCAACTTACTCTCCTACAATCAGCAACCGGGCCATTGCCCCGATAGCCAAGACGTTTTCCAATCTCCTCAACTCGTATGTGCCTCACTATCGTGACCCTCCCTTACTGGGTACTCTTCCTGCCCCTGAGCATTTTTCTAACCTTCCCTCAGCGTCCACCACCCATTCGCAGGCCGACGCACCGCACCTTCGGGCGCAGCATCGGACTTAGACTACCGCAGATAAATTTTCTGTGGTCAGCCAGTCAAAAATTCGCCCATCAACTAGTATGGCGCCTCACGCAGATGACAGCAATGGCTTTGCGAATGGGGGTGGTGTAGAGGTAGCCCCAACCAAGGATCTCTTTACTGTGAACTCTCCCAACGTTGAGTACACCGACAACTTCATCAAGACCAAGTACACTTACCGCACCACGGCGATTTTCCAGAACGCCGACGGTAAGTATGTGGCCGCCCCCAAGGAGACCCTTTACGACTTCAAAGTCGACCGCAAGGTCCCCAAGGTTGGCGTTATGCTTGTTGGCTGGGGCGGTAACAATGGAACTACTGTTACCGCCGGCATCATGGCCAATCGCCGTGGCCTGGTCTGGGAGACCAAGCACGGCAAACGCGCTGCCAACTACTATGGTTCCGTTATCATGGGTTCTACCACTAAGCTCGGTACTGACAGCAAGTCTGGAAAGGAGATCAACATCCCTTTCCATGACCTTTTGCCAATGGTTCACCCCAATGACCTCACCATTGGCGGTTGGGATATCAGCGGCATGAATCTCGCCGATGCCATGGATCGCGCCAAAGTGCTGGAGCCGTCATTGAAGTCTCTAGTTCGTAAGGAAATGGCCACCATGAAGCCGCTTCCCAGCATTTACTACCCAGACTTCATTGCCGCCAACCAAGAGGAGCGCGCTGACAATGTGCTTCCTGGTACCAAGGCTTCCATGGCTCATGTTGAGCAAATCCGCAAGGACATTCAGTATGTTCACAATCACTGGAATTCGCTTAAATCAGTTCTAATGCATCACACAGGGAGTTTAAGGCTGCCAACGGACTCGACAAGATCATTGTCCAATGGACAGCTAACACGGAGCGCTATGCCGACATTCTTGAAGGCGTCAATGACAGCGCCGAGAACCTTCTCAAGTCGATCGAAGCTGGCCATGAAGAGATCTCTCCATCAACCGTTTTTGCGGTCGCCTGTATCCTGGAGCAGGTTCCCTTCATCAATGGATCTCCTCAGAACACTTTCGTCCCCGGTGCAATCGAGCTTGCCGAGAAGCACGGCGCATTCATTGGTGGCGATGACTTCAAATCTGGTCAGACCAAAATGAAGTCAGCTCTTGTGGACTTCTTGATCAGCGCTGGGATCAAACTCACCTCCATTGCCAGCTACAACCATCTTGGCAACAACGATGGCATGAATCTCAGCTCCCAGAAGCAGTTCCGCTCCAAGGAAATTTCCAAGTCGAATGTCGTTGACGACATGGTGGCTGCCAACAGTGTTTTGTACAAGGAGGGCGAGCACCCAGACCACACTGTCGTGATCAAGTACATGCCAGCTGTCGGAGATGATAAGCGAGCTCTGGACGAGTACTATGCCGAGATTTTCTTGGGCGGCCATCAGACCATCAGCATCTTCAATGTCTGTGAGGACTCTCTCTTAGCTTCGCCATTGATCATTGACTTGGTCCTTGTTACTGAGATGATGACGCGTATTGAATGGAAGGCTCACAGTGCTGATGGGGTTGACGCCAAGTACGCTGGCTTCCACAGCGTTCTCAGCATCCTCAGCTACATGCTCAAGGTATGGAATTATCCGACTTAGCATTTGACTCACTTGGCTAATTCTCAACAGGCTCCACTGACTCCAACGGGTACTCCAGTCATCAATGCCCTCGCAAAGCAGCGCGCTGCTCTGACGAACATTTTCCGCGCCTGCGTCGGACTAGAGCCAGAGAATGACATGACTCTAGAGCACAAGCTGTTCTAAAATAATTCCTTGCGAGACTTGAATCTTGCGTTGGACACATTCGAATTATTTTACCATGTCAGTTAGGGTGGAGCTGAGACTACATGCTTGATTCAACATCTATGCTAGAAGTCGGTTTTCTATGATCTATTTGGGCCACTCAATACTCTCACTCAAAACTGCAAGTGGAATCTAAACCCCTTGAATGGGAGTATTTCCGCGCTTAATGTTCTGACGTGCTTGCTCTTCCTCTATCATTGTGCTTTCCCCTTCCAGAAGCGTGACTCTCACCTCGCCGCCCCCAATTGCCCCTCCTCTTTATCTTTTCAGCATCCGTCCATTGCTCTCCCACCCCAACCCTAGGCGTGCCCAGGTGTCATCCAGTATGCCACCTCAATTCCCATCGATTCAGTCATTCTTTTCATCGTCGTCTCCGCCAAAGTCATACCCATCCAGAGTATCTGGGCCATCTCCTCGTCACCCATCTTCCTCCTCTCTCACCGATCCTGGGGATGGCTTCTCGGCGGACGAGATCGAAGCAGTTCTGCACCCACCCTTACACCAATGGACGCCGACTCAGGAATATGAAGAGGCTAACATAGGCACTTTAGAGCCAGGCCCGAGGCCTATTACCTTCATGGGGCGGGTTGTCAACTTCTTCAACATGTCTCAGTCGAGCAAGAGGCCTTTGAATGCGAAGGGTTGCCTGAAGGTCATGGTCGCTGATGATACTGGGGCGATGACAGTATGTATCAACACCCACTACCACTTCTCTAGATCGCTCCCAATAATGATACGTCGCTCATTGCAGATCCGCCTCTGGTACGCAAACATGGACTACAAGCTTCATCTTGGCCAGTTGCTCACTGTCTGGACTGTCCACATCTCTCACGCAGAACACAACTCGCTCGCACCTTCGGCCGCGCCTCTCTTTACTTCCATTTTTCCCGAGCGGGAGCGGAGTTGCTACATCATGGTCCACGAGAACAGCGATGATGGAACAATATGCAAGAGGCCGCACAATTGTAAGGATACACAAACGTTGCCAGGGTTGATCACGGTCAAGAATTTCACAAACGGGGGCTACGATATTGACGACTGTAAACTGCTTGTCTGCGTCAGAAGCATCGGCGCAAAAAAGAAGTGTATGTAGGACATCTGTTAGCCAAAGTTCACCTCCCAACTCTTCCAGCACTCACATTAATCCCAAGTCACGAACAAAAGCGGGACCACCTCCGAGCTCATCAGCATTGGTGTATTCGACGACACGGCAGAAGCCACGATCACGCTTTACGGCGCGGTATCTAGCTCAGCATCGCGGTGGCAGCCTTCGCACACTGTGCTTCTGATCACAAGTCCTGGTTGGAGGATCGACCGAATTGCGAAGCTATCGCTGAACGCGAACACGAGAGTTGATGTTGATCCAGATACGAAGGATGCGGCGTGGCTGAGGTCTTTTGCCCAGCGGATGACGAAGAAGGAGCATATTAACCCTACGTTTCCTGGCGGAGGCAAGTCCTTCCCACTCTCCGTCATGGTGTTGGCTACAGCCTTGCGCGGTCGGTTGTACTGATATGTCCACATAGTGTTCGATGCAGAAGCTGCAGAGACAGCTTCTGTTCGGATCCTCTACACATTAGCTGACATCGACGAATTGTAAGTTCACCAACCCATACTCCTCCCACTTGACTGACGCTCACCCAGCGCTCGAGCTAACCCCAGAGGTTCATCCCCCCTAATTAAGTACGAGCCATATCCCACTAAGTTCTAATTCCATCGTGCAGAAAAATTCACAGGCTTCATCAGCGTCCTCATAACCGAGCTCAACATAGTCACATACTACCGACGCAACATGCTCATGTGCACAGAATGCTGCGGCATCCCTCTCTACGCTAATTCCGTAACAGGCAAGTGCAAACAATGTGAGAGGAGTGTCGGCTTGAGAGTTAATCCTCGTATCGTAAGATCTCCTCCTTTTCCGCCTTTTGTATTTTCCCATCCGAAGATCAAGCCAGCCGACCAGTCATTCTCCCAACCCAGTATACAGAGGACACTAACAACTCCCTTCGCACAGCTCGGTCCAATAATTGACGAAACTGGCCAAATCACGAGTGGCAAGCTGGTTTTCTCCGATCTCGCTTGGGAACAGCTTCTCGGCCGTACGGCGGACCAGTTGGTTGGCACAGATGTCGAAGTGCTTAAGTACCTTGAGCAGAGAATGTTGTTTCTACGCGTATCGTTGGGGTTTGGGTGGTGTGTTGAGGGTAAGGATATGGAGGATGGGAAAGAGGAAAAGAGGAATAGGGTTGGAGATGATGGAAATGAGAAAACGTTCTCATTGTCTAAGAAAAGAGCAAAGGGTATGGCGAAATTAGATAGAGAAGTGCAGGTGGAAAAGCCTTGGAAGAAGGATTCGTTGGGAGATGCAGTCGGTGATGTTGGCCGATTATGCATCTGGGGTGTGAAGATGTGAAGGAGAAGTCTCCTTTCTCTGTACGGAGCCGGTAAGATTTAGGTGCTGAGGAGATACTTCCATACTAACTCTTAGAGGAGGAGAGGAGCGAACTAAGGGAGACATAGTATTACGTCATATAGTGGCTCGCAAGCTGTAATTTAAGTACCTCATGAACATCCTAAAATCCCGTCCTACACAGGCTTTGAGATCTTCTCGGCAAGTACAGCGAAGTTCACCATCACATCCAGTCCATCACATCCAATTCATCATCAATTTATGCACAAAATATTTTTCAACCAAACTCAAATTCTATACACCCGAACCTCATATTTTGTCCTCCCTCCTAGCTCCTAGACAAGTAAAAACCATAACGCAAGGCCGAAGTTTGCAAGCATTCATTCATTAACCCACAAACCCCTAGCTACAGTCCCCGACCTAGTCTACCAACCACCGAAGAAGTAAACCAGCCTAGATGAGCTGCTGGAAAGCGCGGTTAATCGGAGAACGCAGCGGCTTGACGTCCTTGTAGAAGTCGATGGTCGCGACGGCGCGCTTGGCGATACCTTCGGGAGTGAATTCGAATTTCTAGAGCACACATGTTGGCACATCTCATTCCATCTTACTTCCTTGCCTTGCCAATTTGGTAGAGCAGGGGGGGGGGGGGGGGGGGGGGACAGAAAAGGAGGAGAAAGTTTTGGGGGATATCACATACCGCATAAACCTCCTTATAAGGCCCACTAGCGCCAAACCTATTCAACCCAAACTGCTCATGGGAGTACTTCTCCCAACCTAGCGTGGACATGACTTCGACAGACATAGCGGGGATACCGTCTGGAATGACAGAGAGTTTGTATTCCTTATCTTGGGCGTCGAAGACCTCGACACAAGGCAGCGAGACAACACGGGCTGCAATGTTCTGGGACTTCAGCGTCTTAACCGCTTCAAGACAGATACCAACCTCCGAGCCCGTGGACACGAGAGTGATAGCGGCGGAGCTGTCTTCGAGAGCGACGTAGCCACCCTTTATGGCCTTTTCGATGGTCGAGCCCTCGAGCTGCGGCAGGTTTTGGCGGGTAAGAGCAAGGATGGAGGGCGTACCTTTGGAGGTAAGTGCCATATAGTATGCGGCGGAGGTCTCGTTGCCGTCGGCCGGACGCCAGACCATCATATTTGGCAGGGCACGGAAATGGGCAAGCGTCTCGATGGGCTGATGTGTTGGGCCGTCCTCTCCAAGACCAATGGAATCGTGGGTAGCGATGTAGATGACGCGCTGGTGGGAGAGAGAGGATAGACGGACAGCACCGGCGGCATAGGAGACGAAGTTTAGGAAAGTGCCACCGGCAGGGATCGTGGTTCCATAGGCCGACATACCATTCATCATGGCAGCCATGGCGTGCTCACGGACACCGTACCTCATATATCGTCCAGTGTAGTCGCCAATGCCAAGGCTAGGAGGCTGGAAGTCGATGGCATTCTTCCAGCGGGTGTTGTTGGAGCCCGTCAAATCTGCGGAACCGGAGATGAGTTCTGGGATAATGTCGTGGATAGCCTCCAAGACGGTCTCGGAAAGCTTTCGGGAGGCAATGGCGGGATCCGTGGGCTTGTATGTGGGGAGCTTGTTTTGCCAGCCCTCTGGCAGGTCGCGGGTTAACCTTCGGGCAAGGTCATCGTGAAGTTCCTTGTGTTCTGATCCGTACTTCTCGAAGAGCTTATTCCACTCTTGCTCAGCGGCGGCGCCATCGGCGGCGTGCTTGTGGTACATGTCGTACACCTCCTGAGGGACGACGAACGTCTTCTCTGGGTCGAAACCGAACTTGGCCTTGACCTGCTTGATATCATCGGCCTTCAAGGGGTTTCCGTGCACGCCGCCAGTTCCCTGGAGCTTGGACCCGAAACCGATGGTGGTGGTGAGCTTGATGACTGATGGCTTGTCCTTGACCTCCTTGGCTTTGGCAATGGCGGCCTCAATGCCTTCCAGGTCGTGGTCACCATCCTCCACCCACTGCGTATGCCAGCCGTAGGCCTCGAAGCGCTTCATGACATCTTCAGTGAATGCGCACTTAATGTCGCCGTCTACACGGCAACGTTAGAGTCCAGCAGTTTGGAGCGAAGCCCTGAGGCACTCACCGATGGAGATGTGGTTGTCATCGTAGATAGCGATCAGGTTTCCGAGCTGCAAGTGGCCAGCAGCAGAGGCAGCCTCGCTGGCAATGCCCTCCATGGCACACCCATCGCCGAAGAAGCAGTAGGTGTAGTTGTTGATCAGATCGTAGCCAGGCTTGTTGAAGACGGCGGCAGTGTGCGCCTGCGCAACAGCAAGACCGACGGCATTAGAGAACCCCTGACCAAGAGGGCCGGTGGTGACCTCGACACCGGGAGTGTCGTGAGCTTCGGGGTGACCTGGGGTGATGCTGCCGAGTTGCTATAGGCAAAATCAGTGACCAATGTCAGAAGAAGTGTTTCAGAGAGAGGCAAGCTTACACGGAAGGCCTTCAGGTCGTCAATGCTGAGAGCATAGCCGAAAAGGTGGAGCAGGGCATACTGGAGCATGCATCCGTGGCCGTTGCTGTTGAGGAGGAGTGAGCACAAGGTACATCATGACTTCCGGACAAAATTGCAGCCACAGGAACAGAGTCCAGCGGAGTATGGCGGAAATGCAAGACGTGATCCGCAAAGCCCGCACACATGACAGGGCATTGCAGAGACAAGAAAAACAACTGTCTCAAGCTCGAGATGGCCCGCGGAGAAGGGGTTCAGGTCACACCGCCTGCAGGAATGTGCAATTGACATGTCCGCCGCGGGGATAGAAATATAGAGGAAAGCATAGGGTACGCACGATAGGACGAAGCGGTCGCGGTTGAGCCAGTCGGGGTTCTTAGGGTTGAAGGTCATGAACTTGTTGAACAGGACGTGGGCCACGGGGGCCATGCCCATGGGGGCGCCAGGATGGCCGGAGTTGGCGGCGGCCGTCGCATCGACCTGGAGCACGACGACAGTCAGCAATTGAAGCGGCAGACGAGCGCGAGGGGTGGACGACGGTGCATGCGGGCGGGATAAATGGAGGTGTTGAGGAAAAAAATGCGGGAGCGGGGCAATATATCGATAGCAGCGGGGCAACTCACCGCGAGGGTGCGGATGGTGTTGATGGCGAGCTCGTCAACCTTTCCGTATGGCATGATGGGCAACGGGGAGAGTGACGGGAGATGGATGGGAGAGAGGTGTAGGTGGGAGAGGTTTTGTAGAGGGGAAGGGGGTGTTTTAACGTGGAGTGATTATAGTGACGGCAATAAAGGGCTAGACGGCGTCGTGGGAAGGTGGGGTGGGGTGCTCTTGATGCAAGCCAACCCCCCAGCCCTCCCACCACGCCTGCACGACCCCTCAACACCCGCGCCCAGTGGGCTCTACGACTCCCCCAATTCTCCCATGAATAAGCCCGCGTAACCCGTTGACAGGCAGCTGTCTTGTGGCCGCTGTCTTTTGGCCGGATTTGCACTGACTGGCACTTACTCACCCCCGCTATCCGTCTGGTCCTCCTGCCCTTCCAGTGCCTGAAAAGTGAAACCAATTTCTGATTCCACAGCATTTTGAAATCAGCTCTGGGTATGACAGGGCCGCCAAGGTGTGGTCTCTGGGTCTGGAATCTGAGGCTGCAACTGTAACCGTCTCGAGGCACAGCCATCACGGTCCAAATTAGGTATCCCGTTCTCCGACATTTCCGCCGCTACCTGCTGAGAATTTTTACAACAATCGTTAATGCCAATTCTTTGCAAATACCTCAGTTACATTAAACCAACCCTGTTCCACGTCCGGGTTTCTCTAGGTAGTCTATAGACTCATGCGTTGCTATCATACAGTTTCTTTATTTCCCTAGCCCACTGATCAATGCGAATAGTCTGAAGGAGTGCAAATGGGTATCTCGATGTGTACTCTTCGTACAATAATGAATGCGCCAGGAAGGAAAGGAAAGTATGGTTAGTCATAAAAAAAATTGAGGCTGAAGAGCCCGCCCAATGCTATGCTCGCCGGAATTACAACTTCATATGGAGAAAAAACAAACAAAAACAAAGGCTGCCGTCAATGATTGGGCTTAGAATAAGTAACAGATATCAAAAGATCGTCTCCATGCCGCGTTGGAGTGAGCCTGGGCACCCACGCTGGGCTCTTCAACGCACTCATCTCCGGCGGCGGTGCTCTTGAGCGGAGATTGAGATTCAGAGGTTGGACGGCGCTCGCTTCGTACATGGCGGGGCTTTTGGGCCACTGCCCGCTCTGGGTTCGAGTGTGGCGCTCGCTCGAGCGAACGGAGCTCCACGCTGTTTCCGTGCTGTTGCTACGCACATGTTCTCGATAGTGCTTCATGTGCTCCCTGATCTCCTCTCTGTTTGGGCTGCCAGTTGCCATCTGAAGTCGCCCTCCGAGTTTAAGCGCTTCCTGCTCGCCTATTCTCTTCACGAGTAGCGACGATGGCTCTGGCGCGTAGCGTGGACTATGTGTGCTCTGGTCGCTTCTCAGACTATGAGGACTCCTCGGACTACGTGGGACAAGCTGGTTCGAGGCTCGCGGCACCTTTGGATAACGAAGATTGGAGATCGGCGATTCTGCCACTGGAGAGAGCTTGCTATCATCAGCCAGTTGCTTGTCGTCATCGTCTTCCTCAGGAGTAGGATCATCAGGATCAACCGTCTCAAATGACGTCTGTGACGAGATTGAGTCACGCGGGTTGGTCGAGCCTCTTGATGTCGTCCTCGAAACAGTACTGGCTGAGTTCTTTGCCTTGACAGTAACAAGTTTTGGTGACTCCTTCGGGCGCACAAGTCGGCCTGGTGTTGCAATTGGAATAGGAAGCCTTGGTGGGCTTCTGTTCGACATAAAGTAGTAGTCTGGAATATCTCCCATATTTCCTGGCGCTGGAGTGCTTGCGTTTGTTGTGATGGACTTGTGTTGATCATAAACAGAAGATGTCCGTAAAGAAGGAGCGGGATCCTGCGGCGAGACCCGGGATGTTATGTATTCCAGCGTCACCGGCAATGGCTGTGTTCTTGAATGTCGGACAGGGATATTTAAAAACAACTCAGGTTGTTGTTGTGCTTGTTGACGGCTGAGATTCGTGTGTTTTGGCAATGCAGAAGGGTTCAGAGATGGCTGCGGTCTTGGCGGTTGCAGTGTCCGTATTGGGAGGATGGGGATTGGAGGAGTCGGCAAGAGCCTGGATGACCTCCGACGCTCCGGTGGAACGTCTTCTTCAAACACGGTGTCTTGGGTGAGAACACTGTCCGGCCGATCGAAAGGGTTTCCAGATCGACGAACAATGCTCTTCGGTCTCTGCTGTCTTAACGAGGGTCTCTTCAGGATTTGAGGTGGCCGAATGACAGGAACAGATCCAGCTGGAAGCTCCGCACTAATAGCAAGTCCTATCTGCTCAAGGGGCAAGGAAGTATTAGAGAAGTTGTTTAAGTCGCTAGCTCCTGGGCGAAAGGCAGGGTGCGTAGAGTTAAAATTGGACGGATACATTTGGGGGGGCTTTGTGTCCACTTGTACTGCGTAGACCTCAGTGTTTGGATTAGCTCGACTCAGGTAAGGGTCGGAGAACCCCGCGAGTGATGTAAGGCCTACTCCAGCCCTTCCCGGCGCCATCTTAGGCTTCGTCCGAAGTTTCAGTTGCGGTACCGCAAGCTGCTGGGCTTTGGTGGAGAATCTTTTTGAGAGTCTTGCCGAGAATTTCTCCCTTTGGGGGCCCTGCGGTCTTTTCTCGTCTCCGATAATCTCAGTCACACCTCGTCGTTCTTTTCTTCTTCGAAGGCAGACACTCAGAACCATAAGGCCAATTGCAAGGACAAACGTAGCCGCCGCAGCTACTGACAAGCCTGCAATCTGAGCAGGCTTCATGGTTCTTGGCCCTTCAGCCTCTGCTGCTGTAGGGACGCTCGATGATGGTGTCCAGGGTGAAGGAGAGGCGGTCGAAGTGAGAAGAACTGAATCCACAACGACTGAATTGGTTGCAGATAGTTGAACTTTAGAAGATGTTTGGGACGTCGATGCGAGTTTTGTAATGGTAGCGACTGATGTTGAGAGCGTGGGTCTCGACATAATCGAGCTAGCAGCAGTGACTGTCAAGACAGTTTGAGTGGGTGGAACAGCATTCCTCTCCCCTAAACAGATGTTGTATGCTGAAGCTGCACTGCTATCCACGGTGGAGCAAGAGGCATATATGCATCCGAGTGCCACCTCACCCAGGCTCTCTCCGCCGGTACTATAATGAGAACAGAGACAGGTAAAGTCTACTCGAGAGGTACATGCTAGAGGGAACTGATCCAAAAGAGAATCCCGTAGGCATGGCTGAGCACATGCGGGCACCGAGCGCTGCAGTGGAACTGGTAGCGAGGTTGAAATGGAAGAAGGATCCGAGTGTTGCGGCAAAGCTTCAATGAAGGAAGGCAATAATGTGCATAGCCTTTTAATGTGGCTTAGAAGCATAGTGGTACAAAGTCTTTATACAGGTGAGCATTATGCCAAAAGATAATTCGAAGCCAGAGAATGAAGACGGACTGACCTTGGGAGGTCTAGGAGGACAACATTTGGAGAATAGCGATGATGAGTGAGCCGGTCAACGGCAGGGGATGACGCAAAGAAAATTGAAGGACAAACTCAAGAAATCCGTCAGACAGGACTTGTCTCATTAGATACTTTTGATCAACTGAAAGGAGATTTGGCAATGGATGGTAGGTTGGCGCATATGTACCAACAACTGTTCCACGCGCCATGTCAGAGAATTGCGTGGGCAACCGCCGAGGCGTTACCCTAAAGAAGTTCTCAAAAGGATTGGAGACTGCATTCTTAGCGCTCGGACAATGCAGAGTAACGCTTCACCAGAGATCTCAGAGGAGTGTGGTGTTGGCGACGCAATGATGGGTCGGAAATCTAACTTGAGCGCTTACGAGCTGCGCTATGCCAGATTAAGACCCACTTTAGCGCCGACCACGACGTCGGCCTCCTAAATTAGCCTGTCGATTCTCCATTTGAGGGGAATAATAGATCTTGGCCTACGTGAGCTTCGCCGCAGTCTACAGTCATACCCTACTGTCGGTACCCAGTCGGAGAATGTAAATAATCCGGTGCCTGATTCTTGCGGCTCGTGACCTAGCTCTCAAACTTGCGGCTATCGATGGCTTTTGACCTCACTCCATAACCGAATGATTGCGCCATTTGATCGCTCAAACGTCTATATTCCTTTCCTGAGCGAAAAATCTGATGAGTATGAGTGAGATGGAACGCTTCGGGTGGGTTCTCCCGTGAGTGTCGCCGCAGAACTGCAGCTGAAATGCGAGTCGTCGCGGGCTGCATTTCGAATGCGGCTCAGCCTCAAACCTCACAGTATAAGGCAAAGCAGTTCGCGCGATTAGAAACAATATTGTAGCAAAGCTTATCTTCGCCGCAGAATCGGACATTCAGTACTATAGATGTGGCCCCATCCTGCGGATGTGTCTGGCTCTGCCACCACCATTGACGGGAGTGTCCGTGTGGTGCATAATCGATACGCTGCGGATGAATTTTAACGACCCCGCGTAATGCTTAGCTTGTGGAGGAGGTTTCGTCCACCGAACTGAGGCTGAAGACTGAAACAGATACCGTGCTCAGAAACTACTCAAATCTTTAGAGCCCATGGAGACTCATTGCGAAGTACCTTGGAATACCGATAAGCCGCAAAGGAACAAGGTTTTACCAATGGCTTGAACGAATATGAGAAGCGGACCACGAAGGCTTCCGGCTTAGCATGAAGAGTAGAGTAGTGGATGTTTGATAGCATTATGCAATACATTGACGAAGCTGTCTGTGTACATGGAACGTGCTTTCTGCTCATATGTTGCCATAACTAGTGACACGGCTCGACGGATAAGGCTGAAGGGAATAGCCAGCGGTTGGGTCCGCGAACTGAGGCCAATTCGGACCGCAAACTGGAATGCGTGTGCTGGAGGTATTTATAGAAGCATTCGAGATGAACTTCGAAGGACAGTTCCTCGATGGTGAGGGTATGGAGGCGTATTTCGTTCCCCGAATGTGGAGGGAGCGAGTCGAAGGATCACTCTCAGCCTCTTCGTTGAATTTGCAAGGTGTTCGAGTCTGAAAGCCATGCTCATTTATAGCACCAGACCAGACACCTTTCAATTCCCCTCCTCGTCACGGGTAGGCAAGAAGCAATCGAACTTCTTAATAGGTGATGTTTTGTGTAACACTGGTGGAGGCTGAATGTTTTGAAACCTCCGTTTGTGGGGTGCATGAATGACTGCAGCAAGCCCCCAACTGCACTCAATATCCCACAGGCAACCAGCTACCCTATGCTATGCAGGAGTGCTTCCATATGTAGAACGCGTCGGACCCTGCGGAATCCATTTCTCTGTCTAGGAAGGCTGCGATTTCTTGCAGATTGCCCATTTCTCGCTAGCCTTCAGAGCATGGGTGCTGGTGTGAGGTTCCTCTAGAAGTAGTTGTCTATCAGAGTCAGCAGAAACCACAAGCACAAGTAGCATGCCAAGGTTCGATCAGTCGGACCAGGATAGTATACATGAGTACCCTCCGAACGTTTGTGGAAAGGAAGCTCGGGTGGCAAGTCACGGTCTGAGGTGCACCTGCTAGATTGAATATCTGTAGAAGTCTCGGGGCCGTTTCGATCGTGAAGATGGGTTTGATATAATGTGGACGTCAGGCAGCACGTTGTGATATCGCATGAAGGGGAGGTGAGGGCGTAATTTCAGCGATACGATAAAAGCACATAAAGAATGTTAAGAAACGGTTAAGGAGAGACTTGTGCTCATACAGCGAGTACGAACCATCCCCAGACGATGGATGAGTTCTCTGCTGTCATGAGTTGTGAACCAGATCTCTGGGAGCTGTGGCGATAGTGTTTAAACCAAATATCTTTGCCAAGGCACCAACGCCCACGGAGGAAATGATGGGACGCTAGCGGAGATACATGTGGTGCTCGCCCCAGGATTTCTTGAGTGCAAAGTATTTAGGACAGGCATTTCCAAAAAGCGCTGATGCACCCAAGTTCTAGCAAGCAAGGGATCATCGGATATTTGTTGCTGAAAATAAGAAGCAACTGCCAGATATCTCGACAATTGTCCACAGCCCTGGGTTAGCGAGATGATGCAGAGAAATAACAGCAGCATCGAGAAGAGGAACATTGATTGGACCCTTAAAAAAAATCCTCACGACTCGTGGAGATGAAGCGCGATGGTCAGAAGAGGAGCGAAGGTTTGCCGACGGATGAGACGATTTCGCATCACGGTTGCGCCATGCCGTCTGTGGAAAGGTGCATGCATGTGATTTGCACGGCTCGATCGAACGAGTCTCCCTTTAACGGAGAGTTGGCGAGTGGCTGGTAGTTGCAATGTCGTGCTGCTCTCAGTTTGAAACTTTGCGCAATATCTGCAGCGAAGACGACGAGCAGTAGATGCAGAAGTGCAGATGGAAGCGGAGCTGGGTTCTTGCTTGCAGGCGTCAGACGTTGAAAGGGGATTTCAAACTAATCTGGAACCTGGCACAGGATGCAAAAGCGTTTCAATTGCAACTGGGGAGCCCTCGTCGCGGACTGGCCCCAGCGTGAAGCCTTTTATTTGACGCGCCCCTATTTTCCAAAGACCTTCTAGAAGGGCTTGCTAGTCAGGCAATGCCGGACGGTTGCCCCAGCGCGGACGGACCGATAGGAGACTTGGGGACTCTGGCCGAACAGCTGCAACTGCAAGAGTGTCGCTGGCAGCCAGAGCAGGAGCGCGGCGGGGGGGGGGGGAACGCCTGAAAGAGTTGCGTGCCTGGCTGGCGTGTTGGTAATCAGGAGTAACTTACGGTGAGCGAGGCCGGAGGTGGGAAGCGCAGCGGAGCGGGCGAACTGGAGGGCCATGGGACAGGACAGGCACAGCGCCCACAGAGGTGGCCAACAGCACGACGATTTGGCTCACCCGCGTAGCGCAAAACACAGAACAAGTGCGGTGCGCGGTAGTGGGAGAGGCGCCAGTAGACAGGGTGGAGTCTGCAGGTGTGCAGTGGTGTTGCGAGCGTGCTGCGTGCACTAGGATGCTTCTGGTGTCAAGCTCTGGCCCCGGCCGGGCTAACCGTGCTGGTCAAGCGTCTCCTTTCTCGTCGGTCCAAAAGCCTCGTTGCTCTCGTCCGCCTCCCGTCTTGCGTCCCCATTCCTCTCTCGAATTATTGCGTTGCAGCAAACCTCCGACAAGAGAGCTGCTGCTGCTGTTGTTGTTGCTGCTACTGCTGCTGCTGCTGCTGTTGTGCGACGCTGCTCATCCTCCGCATCCGTCTCTCGCTGCGATTCTATCCTCCGTTCCGGGCAACCCCCCCCCCAGCGGTCATCGACAGCCCCCAGCCCGTCCAAGCGAAGCGAGCCCGCTCTCCTTCACTGTCCGCCATCCTTTCTCCACGTCCGTCGCCATTCACTCGCCTCCCATCGTCGTCACATAAGAGTCGTTTTAAGCTTCACTTTCGCCATTGCGGATACTTCTTTGTAATTATACCATCTGTGAGTCTCCGCCATTCCAAGGCCCTTGCCTGCGTGCGGCGTCGCTCCTGCCTCAGCGCCCAGCCTCTCCGCTCACTGGGTGTTTCGAGCAGTAGACAGGTCCTGCCTCGCTCACCAATCCTCTCCAACCCTCTCCCCAATCTGCACGCCACGCCCGCCGTCCCCTCAATTTGCAGCCCACATCAATACCCCACCATCTTACGCTACTGTACTAACGCCGCTTGCTGCCCAGGTTCCGTGTCGGCTGGCCTCTACGGAAGCATCGCTTCTCACCACTACCCCCTAATCTTTCGCAAGCACAGCGTCCACAGCCTTCACAATGGGCTGCGGAATGAGCACAGAGGAGAAGGAGGGGAAGCAGAGAAATGAGGAGATTGAGAACCAGCTTAAGCGCGACAAAATGCTGCAGCGCAATGAGATTAAAATGCTTCTTCTCGGTGAGTGGCCTTCGAACCCGCCCTGGCACCGCGCTCCTCTGACAATACGCAGGTGCCGGTGAATCTGGCAAATCGACCATTCTCAAGCAGATGAAGCTGATCCATGAGGGCGGCTATTCGCGCGATGAGCGGGAATCGTTCAAGGAGATCATCTTCAGCAACACGGTGCAGTCGATGCGCGTCATTCTCGAGGCAATGGAGTCGCTCGAGCTACCCCTCGACGACCAACGTGCCGAATACCACGTCCAGACCATCTTCATGCAGCCCGCACAGATCGAAGGCGATAGCCTCCCACCAGAAGTTGGCAACGCCATCTCCGTGCTATGGAAGGACGCTGGTGTTCAACAATGTTTCCAGAGATCGCGAGAATATCAACTGAACGATTCTGCAAAATAGTAAGTTACAGCCATGCCCGTTTCCGCCGTCAAATTGGATTACCAATGCTGACTTGCATAGCTATTTCGACTCAATTGATCGTATCGCCGCACCCGACTACATCCCCAATGACCAAGACGTGCTTAGATCGCGTGTCAAGACTACCGGCATTACAGAGACAACTTTCATCATCGGCGACTTGACATATCGTATGTTCGATGTCGGAGGCCAAAGGTCGGAGCGAAAGAAGTGGATACATTGCTTCGAAAACGTCACTACCATCCTCTTCCTTGTCGCCATCTCAGAATACGACCAGTTGCTGTTTGAGGACGAGACGGTAAACCGTATGCAGGAGGCGCTTACCCTCTTCGATTCTATCTGCAACTCGCGGTGGTTCGTCAAGACATCGATCATTCTCTTCTTGAACAAGATCGACAGGTTCAAGGAGAAACTTCCCGTTAGCCCAATGAAGAACTACTTCCCCGACTACGAAGGTAAGGAGAATTGAAATTCTTAATTTGTCATGAAACCCAGTCTGACGAATGTCATTAGGTGGTCCCGACTATGCTGCGGCTTGCGACTACATCCTGAACCGGTTCGTCTCGCTGAACCAGCATGAGACGAAACAAATCTACACACATTTCACTTGCGCAACAGACACAATGCAGATTCGGTTCGTCATGGCCGCAGTTAATGGTATGTCAATCGTATGCTTTGTGCTTGCCGGCGACTGACCTTTTCCAGATATTATCATCCAAGAGAACCTTCGGTTGTGTGGTCTGATATAAACCATTCGGTATCCCAAGCTTAGAGAAGTGAGGGAGCCTTAACTAGGAATGGGATCACGGGTTGCATGTCTTTGACGTCGGCACTATCGCCATGTCATTCACGGCGTTGTGAAAATGTTTTCCTTGCGCGCTTTTGCCAAATTTTTTTGGCTCCGTTAAGTGGTTTCTCAACTCGTGTTTCTCTGTGATACCCTGCGTGGGCCGGGGCTTTCACTAACAAAACACTACTTCATACCTCATGGTAGCAGTAATCTGCCCCTTCTCTTCGCTTTCTCTATTGGACGGGGTTGGTTCTCCCTTGTTTGCACTCGGCAAATACGTCGGCCACGTGCTATGTCTCGAAGTAACCTGCCACTATCCTCTGAATTACTATACAAGCAAGCTTTTTTTAGTGGCGATGGAATGGAATGGAAGAGGGTTATTGTTTCTCTTAATACTCTCTCTCTCTCGTACGTATTTAGTCTTTGGCGCGGGCTCTTCCTTTCAGCTCCTGTACTCTCAAATCGGTGTGCAACTATGTAGTGAAATGATTCTTGGACTCAAATTTCAGACAGAGTGCCTGTATCATGACTCTGGGTGTAGTGCACTCTCTGACGCGTCAATTGGGGCTGTTTCCAATGAGTGCGTCGCAGACATTGGCACGCCATGGAACTGTAGCTGAGGCTGTAATATATGCGTGTATTGTTATAAACAGATGTTACATTTGAGTTGGTGGACGCCGGTGAGTGTAACGCCCATCTCATCGTATCACTCATACTATCGTCTGAAACGGTTGGTAACCCCGTGGGGAGAGCACTGTGCTGTGGCTGCCGTCATCGTGCAGTGGTGGAGTTTGAGGCAGCGGGGAGCAGGAAAAAGGATTCTCAGGGTCCACTTTTCGGAGTCGCGCAAATGCAAGGGATCCTGATCTCTTAATCCTCCGTCCATCATCCCCTCCCATGCGCCTTCGTGTCCGCAATCTCAACAGCTTTTGGTTCAATATTAAAACGGCTGCCAGAAGAACTTCTGCAAAAGCAATATAGTAGCGTTGATGTTCCGTTGGGGAATGGCCTTCTTACTCCAAGATGCTAAGTCAGCACTCCGGGGTTCGAGAAGTGACCTCACTATTCTTGCGTCCTCAGCCCAAGAACTACCAGTGAGATCAATGCATGTCTAATTAGTTGTACTGTGGCATGTTGAAATGATAACAATTTCGCTGCCTCAGATATACCTGCTGCTAATGAGCGTCTTACGGTCCATGGCCAGCTCTCCGATCCTATGCGCATTTTCCTGCTCTTGAGGTTAAGAGATATCGGAATTTCAAACTGTAAGTCATTATGACCAGACGTCTTTTTCATGCATGTCTTCTAATGTCGTCACCTTCTGACGTGGGTGCGGCTGGGGCCGCTTCTCGCGGACAGGCCGAAGAGAGCGTTTCAGTACCCATCGCGCGTAGTGATCTGGGAGAGGATTGGACAAGGCAGAGGAATGGCTTTTCAGACACGGGCTGGAAGGATTCAGGGTGCTCAGACACCAAGCGAATAAGCGATTTTGATCCACAGTCCCTCGATCACAATTGCGAAATCGAAGGCATATATTGAGTTCTTTGAGGGATCAAATCTTTCCGAGGTACTAATCTTCTTCTTCAGCGGTTCTTCAAGCTGCTCTCAGTTTCCTCAATACGACTTGACAATAACACATTCCAACATTGGGGGAGAGAAACTTCGAGACGACTGAGATGCACGGCTGGAAAACTTCACCAGTGCCACCGCTTTGAGTCGAGGCAGCATTCACTGTGCAATGGCGTAGGCAGCATATGGAGGGGTGGAT
Organism: Lindgomyces ingoldianus; assembly: GCF_010093535.1. NCBI lineage: Eukaryota > Fungi > Ascomycota > Dothideomycetes > Pleosporales > Lindgomycetaceae > Lindgomyces > Lindgomyces ingoldianus. Next base: position 95,075 of record NW_022985196.1, read on the forward strand.
AGAAAGCCCCACTAGAGGAACCAGAGAGAGAGAGCTCTCATGCAAGAGGGCCGTCGTCAAAGCCCGTTAGTGACGTTGAGTTGCATCCTGACCGCGCTATCCAGACCCACTAGCCAATCAGAACGCCATAACCATTTCTCAATTCGTCGTCGCCCGCCTTTCCTGGTTTCTGCAGCGTGTCCGCGGCCGTACACAATGCTTCTGCTTCAAGCTCTATGTCACCATAGGGAATTTTACGAGCTACGCCTGGGAAGCGTTGGTGATGGCATCATTCTGGCGGCGAGAGAGCATCAAGGCTGGTTTGTGTATAAATTGAGAGAGTGCATCCATCATGAAGGGGAATTCCTCATTCACTAGCATCTTTATCGCATTTCAACAACTGTACCAATCCGAACTACAAACAATTCTCCTTAGTTTCTCCCGAGAGTACTGCTCACATATTCATCTTCCCAGTATGGCTCCTGTGACAATCACCCCACCCGCAATCCAGGGAATATCTCTCTCGAGCCTGAGAAGACAGTCGTCCCTAAGTACTTCAAGCATCGGTACAAAGCGAAAGGTCATCTGTTTTTCAGGTACGCGAATGAAGTTTGCCGATCCTATCAACATCACAATCTCAACATACTGACCACCTATCCAGACTTCGATGGAACAATATTCATGCAGGATACTGGTCACATCCTCTTCAACAACTTCGGCTGTGGCTCAGAGCGACGTAAGATCCTGGACGAGCAGATCTACAGCGGCGAGCGGACATTCCGTGAAGTATCTGAGGAGATGTGGGGTTCGCTAGACGTGCCCTTTGACGATGGCTTCGAGGTGATGAAGGAGGCTCTGGAAATCGATAGCTGCTTTCACACTTTCCACAAGTTCTGTATCAACAACGACATCCCTTTTAATGTCATCTCAGCTGGGTTGAAACCGGTGTTGAGGAGAGTGCTGGATCACTTCCTTGGCGAAGAGGAGTCAAAGCACATCGAAATCGTTGCTAACGATGCAACCATTTCGTCGGATGGCAGCCAATGGAAACCAGTCTGGCTTCACGACACCGAGCTCGGACACGACAAGGCGAAATCCATCAACGACTACAAAGACTCAGCCCGACTTCGAGCGGACGACGGAACCATTCCCATGATCGTCTTCATCGGCGACGGCGTATCCGACCTTCCAGCTGCGCAGGAAGCCGACGTACTCTTCGCTCGTCGCGGTCTACGGTTAGAAGAATACTGCGTCGAGAACAAACTCCCTTACATCCCCTTTGATACTTTCGCAGACATCCAGCGCGAAGTCACGAAGATTGCCAAGATTGATGACGAGAAGACCAAGGGCCAAGGCTTACCATCCAACTTCAATCCAAGAGCGAACATGTGGAGACGCGTGTCAAGCAAGACGGCAATCCCTATCTTCGCTGCAATGACTCCAAAGGATGAGAAGATGTTTGTGTGGCCGGAAATCTTCACACAGCTTAAGGCTCCGCTGAATGATCCACCGCTGGAGGTGCAGGAACTCTCTGCTGTTGCTGCCCTGGCTGCATGAGTTTCTGACTAGTCTCTTGCCATTCACACGCACTCATATGTGTATATATGTAATCTTATTGGAGTTGATGGGGTGGATGAGTTCTTTTGGTGTGGGAGCGAATTTCCTACTGTGAACGGTAACGGGGGTTTCTCGATCTGCAACAGCGTTCTAGCGTACATGACGTCCGCTAGATAACGCCACGGTTGGCTTTTTCTGTTGGTGTTCTAGCAGGTGGGGTCCGGGAACAGTCCTAAAAGGCTTTTTGGCATGCATGAATGCAGTGTTGATAGAAGAATAGAATGATACACGGAGAAGAAGAAAACGATAAATAGATATCATATGGAAGTATTTCCCGTCTGTGGCTTCCAAACCTGGGAACCCCCTCAAAATATATGACGGCAAATAAGATATACCTTGGTAAGGAAAGTTGCAAAAACCCACGAGGCTGTTAGGGCTGATTCGCGAGATGACACCACAGATGTCTGGCAACCCATTATTCGTACGTGGAAGTTCCAGGTAAGCGGTCAATCACACCTCTGCTTCAAGATGGAACTGGCGTAAATGATGAATCCTGCATGTTCCTTGGTGCTTTTCAGGCCACTCCAAAAAAAAAAAAGCCAATATGAATGGAAGGGGGGCATTGTCGTCGGGCTGCACTCTGTGCTGACTCTGTGGTGTCCCAGACAATGAGATATTGCAATCCTGAATGCGGCAATTTCTCGCAATGGCCTTGATTGCATGGAACATCTCGAGCCACAGTGATGGAGGAGAGGGGGTACGACGGCTTAAAGGGCAGGCGATAGAGTTACGGCCCCTAGATTGGGCCGACGATGACGATAGGAGCAATTGTGTCCTCTGGTGGCTTGCAGGGCGATCAGTGCTTGGGCGGCTCGAGAACTTGTTTCATAGCAGAAATGAGCTGTGGTACGGCAAGGCTCATATCCAAGTGAAGGAGGCAGTTCAGCTGGCTAATTTTGGATTTGACGAATGGCCTCTTTGGGCTCAAAAGGCAACAGTGGCTGCTTTCATACGGTGCTTCGGCAGCGCAGTGCATTATGTCTAGAGGCCCCATAAAACGTCAAGCTTGTGCTCCCGCAGCTTCCGCCGTCCTGCGCAATTAACGTGACTATCGCTCAGCTGGACCAGCAGCCGCTTTCTCATACATATCTTCACGCTCCGCTCGAGTTTGCTGGCCACCCGTCGCAGCGTCCTGCCCGCCCGCGCACCCACCCCCCCGACGTCCCCCACCGATCCTGTGTCCCACTGCATGAATTGAGCCTCGGCGCGAGCATTCAAGCGTTCTTGGCGATCCAGCCCAGCAAGCAGGTTCCGCGTCGCAGCATCCGCAGCGCAGAGATCCACGATTCGCCAGCCGCCAGCATGCCGCGCCCGACCTTGACCTCCAAGCTGTCGCTTCCCCATCGCCTCAAAAACAACCACAATAACGGCTCCGGCACCAACTCGAGCCCGACGAGCGTCCCCGCAAGCCGCAGCTCGAGCCCCAAGCGCGCCATGTTAGACCCCGCGAAGGCTGGCCTGGTGTTGAGGGCCAATGTGCTCAAGGTGCGTTCGCCGCGAGTACCCCGCTATGAATTGCGCGCCGTGAAGCTGACAACCGTGAACGCTGTAGGGTAGAAACCTGGCTGCGAAGGATAGGAGCGGCACTTCGGATCCTGTGAGCGCCTCCTAGTGCACACTCCTGCGCCTAGTTCCTATTGCCCAGTCCTGAGGCTAATTGTTGCTGCAGTATCTCGTGCTCACTCTTGGCGACGTCAAGCAAGCCACGCCCACCATCAACAAGACACTGAACCCGGAATGGAATCAGACGCTCGACTTGCCTATCACGGGTGTGCAGAGCCTGCTCCTCGAAGTCTGCTGCTGGGACAAGGATCGCTTTGGCAAGGACTACATGGGTGAGTTTGACGTCATCCTAGAGGACGTCTTCCAGAACGGGAACCCTACACAGGAGCCCCGGTGGTTTCCTTTGGAGTCTAGGCGTACCGGAAAGAAGAAGAGTGTGGTTACGGGAGAAGTCTGCATCCAGTTCTCCCTCATGGACGCCAGCAACCCCTCGGCCAGCCCCGAACAACTTATCCAGAAGCTTATGGGATTCGCGGCGACAAGCCCTAGCCCGGATGACGAAGACGAGGAGTCCTTGCTGCGCATGGAGAGCGCCGAAGTCGATGAGCAGGAAGAGGAGGAGGAGGAAGATGGCTCTGATGAAGTCCAAGATGAGTCTAAGAAGGCTGAAGTTAGGGAGAAACGACGCAAGAGACTCCGGCTGGCGAAGCTGAAGCGGAAGGCCAAACTTCGCGCTTATGAGTTTTCTGGAAAGACTGAGGTCGCTGGAGTGCTGTTCCTGGAGATTGTCAAAATTACAGACCTGCCTCCGGAGCGAAATGGTTCGTTTGGACTCCCTCCGCAACCGCTTCACTTCTGCTGACACACTGTCATAGTGACCAGGACCTCTTTCGATATGGACCCGTTCGTTGTCACCTCGCTCGGAAAGAACACGTACCGCACCAAGGTCGTCAACCATAACCTCAATCCTATTTTCGAAGAGAAGCTCGTCTTCCAGGTCCTCCGACATGAAACAAACTACTCACTGTGCTTCACTGTCATTGACCGCGACAAATTCTCTGGGAACGATTATATTGGGGCTGTCAATTTCCCGCTCGAGAAAGCGGTGTCGGTCGCTCCTGAGGCTGATCCAACTACTGGGCTATACCGACTCCCCGAACCTCAGGATTCCCCGGGCATTCCAGAAGCCAGACGATCCCGCTTCCGTCTCCCCATGTCTCGATCTTCTTCTGCTCACAGCCTGTCTCGTCTAGCAAGACCGTCGCTGAAGAAAGAGAACTCCCAAGGCTCGCTGTCAATCAACTTGAAGGATTCCAGCGGTACTCTACCTCCCCCTCCCACGAGTGCCCCCACAACCCCTGGTGTAAATATGGATGGAAATGGCGCCCTTGCCCCTCCCGTACCCGCCGTTAATGTTGACCCGAGCACAGCGGACGACCAGGACCTCAAGCTATATACACTCCCCCTCGAAATGAAGAACAAAGATCGCTGGGAGACAAAGCACAGCCCAACTCTGTATATTCGGGCCAAATATTTGCCGTACAAAGCCTTGAGACAGCAGTTCTGGAGGGCCATGCTCAAGCAGTATGATGCAGATGATAGTGGTCTAATTGACAAAGTCGAACTCACTACTATGCTGGATACCTTAGGCTCAACACTGCACGAATCTACGATCGACAGCTTCTTTGAGAGGTTCTCTGCTGAGAACAACGGGGAGGGAGTATTAACATTCGACCAAAGCGTTATTTGTCTAGAAGACCAGCTCCAAAACACGCAAGAGCGTGGAACAATGAGAGGGGCTTGGGACCACTTGACACCTTCGAGCAGTGACCTGCTAAGCGAAACTCCTGGTACCATGACGCCTTCAGCAACGTCTGGATCACGAACGCCACTGAATTTTCAGTCTTCGTCCACCTCGATCCCAACATTGCAACCGGAGTCGATGGGCAAGGAAGGCGAGGAAGGCGAGACCATCATGCCTGATGATCTTGCGGATGAGAAGGGCGAAGAACACGTGATTGAGATTCGAGAATGCCCCATCTGCCATCAGCCTCGACTAAACAAGAAGTCGGATGCTGATATAATCACTCATGTTGCTACTTGTGCCAGTCAAGATTGGCGACAGGTGAATAACATCGTCATGGCCGGATTCGTTACCTCTAGCCAGGCGCAGCGGAAATGGTACTCGAAGGTCATCACCAAGATATCGTATGGTGGCTACAAGCTTGGAGCCAACTCCGCCAATATCCTAGTGCAAGACCGCATCACCGGACAAATTAACGAGGAGCGGATGAGTGTGTACGTTCGACTTGGAATTCGTCTGCTCTACAAGGGGTTGAAGGCCAACAACATGGAGAAGAAGCGAAGTAAGTGTTCTCACTCTGGGGCAGTCTTCTTGATTTGTTTGCTTACCAGTCATAGTCCGAAAATTACTTAAATCCCTTAGCTTCAAGCAGGGTAAGAAATACGATGACCCAGCTTCAGCTGCGGAAATTGAGGGTTTTATTGCCTTCCACCAGCTAGATATGTCTGAGGTCCTGCTTCCACTGTCAGAGTTTAAGAACTTCAATGAGTTCTTTTATCGTGCCCTGAAGCCGAATGCACGACCATGTTCTGCTCCTGATGATCCAAGAGTTATCACATCGCCCGCCGACTGCCGAAGCGTGGTCTTCAATACTCTCGACCAGGCCCAAGCGATTTGGGTCAAAGGACGCGAGTTCACGCTTCAACGTCTTCTCGGGGATGCTTATCCAGATGATGCAAAACGCTATGTGGGAGGCTCCCTCGGTATCATGCGTCTGGCGCCCCAGGACTACCATCGATTTCACATTCCCGTCGACGGTGTGATGGGCGAGCCAAAGACTATTGAAGGTGAGTATTACACTGTCAATCCAATGGCTATCAGGTCGGCTCTTGACGTATATGGCGAAAATGTTCGCGTCCTTGTTCCCATCGACTCGGAGGTCCACGGTCGAGTGATGGTTATCTGTGTGGGCGCAATGATGGTTGGTAGCACCGTCATCACCAGAAGGGCAGGCGAGAAGGTCAGGAGGGCGGAAGAGCTTGGTTACTTCAAGTTTGGCGGAAGTACGCTTCTATTACTCTTCGAGCCAGGGCAAATGAGATACGACGATGATCTTGTCGACAACTCCAAGTCTGCCTTGGAGACTCTGGTAAGTTGTCTCTTACACGACTTAAAATAATGTTCCGCAACTGACAATGTCTAAGATCCGTGTCGGCATGTCCATTGGCCACAGCCCGAGCATGGCGGCGCATGCACCAGACATGCGTAAAGAGAATCCGACGATGGAGGAGAAGCAGGATGCAAAGCGTCGTATTGAAGGCAGTCTTGCGCCACAGGGTGTGAAAGGGCCGATGGCAGGAGCTGGAATGTGAACTGTAAAGTAAAGCGGGAAAGTGGAAAAGTGCATAATCTCTGCGAATTGGTATACGATGTGACAAGGATAGAAACGCAGGGACATGAAAGCATACGGGATTGCGGCTCTTGGGTGCTGCTTTTTCAAGGGAGTTCTTGCTATAAAGTGCGGTTGTACTAAACACATACATGGGACCGTTTAGCTAGCTTGTTGACAAGTGAAGATCTATTCGTCCTGTAGTAAAGGTGATGCTGCATGAGTAGCCGATTTCGAGAGGACGGAAGGTGAACTGCCAAGCCGCTTAGTCACCTGCTTTCATTGTTTTGATCCCCTCAACCTTGGAACCCGCTAACGACGCATCCGCCTTTCCTTGCCCGGTGTGCAACTGCAAACTCGCCTTCACCACGCCTTAAGGATATTCGCATTATCGCCAATCATTACGACAAACTCTCCGTCTACCCCCAATATAATTCCACCCATACGCCTTCACCCGCCCAAACGTCTTTCCCGAAGTTCGCCGTCGCGCTGCCCACCGATGCACGCGCCTCACCCACCCGCCACGCCAACAACACAACACCCCCATAACAAATCGACTCAATGAACGCCGTAGTCGCCAGATCCCCGCTTGCAACACTACATATGGCGACGAATCGGCCAAACACGCGGCGGAGAAGCGTTAAGCAGGCTTTTGAGGACGACGATGCGCCGGTTGCGAAGCGGGCGAAGACGGCTGGCGAGCTGGGTGGCCCGGGCAAGAGGACGAATGGCGCGACGAAGAGGACTACGAAGGCTGGTGAGTTTGTTTCGCGATGTCGCGTCGGGGGCAGCGATTTTGCGCGAAGAGTGGTTGGACCTGACGGTATCACAGCATACGATGAGAACGATGATGACTTCCAATTCTCGCGCCGCACATCGCGCAGGACTGCTGCGAAGGCACAGCCTCTGGTCGAGTCCATACCTAAAGAGCCCGCGAAACCCGCCGTGTCGCGTCGGAGGAAGAACTCCGTCCCTCTTGTGGAGCCGGCAGCTACAGAACCGCAAAAACGACGGCGATCGGCACGTCTATCTGGTGATAAAGAGCAGCTCGAAGCATCTGCAGACCTAGGGAAGCAACTCCCGAAACGGAGCAAGAAAAGTGCGCCGCCCGAGAAGGAGAGGCGCGTCACACCCGCTCCGGAGCCAGGGGAGAGGAGCGCGTTACTAGGCGTGCAGACTCCCGTGCAACCCTGGGTTGTCAACGAACATAAAGAAAAGATCAAGCTGCCATTTGCAGATACTCCTGTCATTTTGAGAAACAAGGATATGCGAAAAGGGAGCAAGGGTGGGCGGAGGAGGAGCAGCACTGGGTTACGGGGTAGGAGAGCGAGCTCGCTGATTGACAGTGGGTTGTCGAATGGTGAGTCTACCTGAAGTTCACCCATTGCCATTTTACACAACGCTCGGTCTCTGCAAATATAACGATGGAAGGTTTGGAGACTGACAAGTCCATAGCCCTACCGCATTCCGAGGTCGAAATCCGAGAATTCTACAAGTACATCGAACAAAGTCTTCCCGAGCCGAGGCGGATGAAGCAGCTGCTCACCTGGTGCGGGTCAAGAGCACTCCCAGAGAAACCGTCAGGTGACGTCAAAGACGTGAATGCCATAATGGCGGGTGAGCATTCCTCCTCTCTCTTGGAGCGTCCAGGCACTAGCACCCAGATTGCTAATGCGTCATTTAGCGCGTGCAATACAACAAGAGCTTATAGACGACTTCGCAAACAAACCCGAGCTTTCAGACTGGTTCAGCAGGGTATGTCGCAGCCCACAGCTTCTATGTGCATGAGGGATGTTTTTCAACTGACAATTGCAACAGGAAGATAGCACGCCCTTAGCTGTAGTCAAGAAACCCAATCTGCAAAACCTCAAGAACCAAGCCACACTCCAAGATCTTGAAGAAGAGATCAAACGGTATGTCTCATTTTCAATACCTCTGCTCTGGAGCTCCAGACGCATGCTCATGCTTACAATACCCCAGCCTCGAGGAAGAAAAGGCTGCATGGGAAGCCCTGACTGTAACGTCGAATCTCATGCCTCCGCCAACCCCGCCCTCGATATCAACACCCAATCCCTCGTTCGAAGACATCGATATCGCACTCCTCGACCCCACACAAGCTTCAATACTGGCTGCTCTGCAGCTGCAGCCATCACAACTACAGCCACAACCCTCCGACTCGTCCTCATCTCTAGACCTCCCTCCACCCTCCGCCCACCCGCCCACACGCCCACAATTCTCTTTCACAACCGTATCAGCACTACAATCGCATCTTTTAACCCTCTCGGCCGCCCTCGAGCCTAATGTCGATTTATTCGCAGATGGCGTGCACAAAATCCAAAATTACCGTACCACAGCCGAGAGAGTCGCGGACCGTGTTCTAAGTACTGCGGCATTAAGACTGGAGGAGAGGGATAAGGAGGGGAAGGAGAAGGTCGGCAGTGAGAGAATTGGGGCGGCAGATTTGTTGAGGGGGTTGGCCGGGGTGTTGAACGATTGACGGGTTGTATCTACATGTACGACAGAGACAATATGTAATGTGCATGAAATGAGGGCTAAATGGAGGGGTTGAGTGCCACGAGTGGCCTGCTTGGGACTCGCCGGCATGGCTGTGGGGAGATGTTTTTTCGTTTCTGGACCGATGGATGATTGACTGATGGATTGTATGAGTGAGAATGATATATGAGGAGTTCTTCTCTCTGTATTTCCTGTTGATGATTTCTGGTCTTGTCTTGCCTGGCCTGGTATTGAGGTTTGGCGTGCGGTTTCTCTGTAGGCGGTATGTATGCCTGGGGCTTTTTGTTGGCTGCGAGCATGGGCATGGGCATGGGCATGAGCATGGTGTTCTGTTTGTTCTGCTTTTCGGCTGCTTACTTTCGGCTTGACTTGGCTTGGCTTGACTTTGGGTAGGAGGGGACAGCATGGGGATTGTGAATACCAATTTGATTTCTGTGTTTATGCTTCGCTAGTGCTTGGGTTGCCCTGTGTGTGTGAAACTGCTCTGTTCTGTTAACTATACTCTTAAATGGTGGGGCTAAGGGTGGAAAATAGTGAATACGTGGGTCCAAGAGGGTGAGTGGATGAGTTCTGTAGATGAGTTCTAGGTGGGCGGGTGTTTGGGGGAAGAATAGAACTGGTTATATGGTTATGTGGTTCGAGATTACCATCGTTGATCGAAAGCTGCAGGATTGAAAGCTACGAGTAGGGACCTAGAGGCTACTTCCGGAAACGGACTTGAAGCAGTATACAGGTAAGATTACTTCCTATGCTCAATCTTATTAGAAAATCCCTACTTTCGCGGTTGGAAAGCAAGTTGCTGCAAGCTTTATATTTATAGCCCCTTCCTAGATATGTAATACGCCTAGCCTAGAGCTTGGATGATAGGATCTAAAGGCCTCGATACATCGTCTACGCTGTCTCGGCACTTTATTGATCTCACCATCACTCTAGCTCGTACTAGTAATAGAAGGATATGCGGGTAGATGGGTATCTCCCATTAACCTCATTAAGTTAATTAAGCGTATGCTCGTAAGAGAATATAAGCGGGCTGGTGGGTAGATAGTATATAGAACTAATGTAAATCATTCAGCCCACAATGAAATGCCAAGCCAGGTGTTGTGGCTGTAGAAATACGGATCTACTCTATATACAGCAAAAGCCACTGTATTTACAACGGAAGTTATTGGGCTGCTAGATGTTCAGAGGAAGCCACTTCCAATTCAGTCCCGTAATAGGAGGTTCTTATATGCCCCAGATGATTGCCCTAACCGAAGCTACAGGGCATTCACCATATTGTATCTATCCAACAAGTATCTTCCGGTGCCATTTTGGAAAATGGCGAAACTTTTCTTTCATCAACCCACAGAAACCAATGCGTTCAGCATACATGTCGTCTTTCATGGACTCGCCCACGACCAACACTAGCCGCTCCACGTCATTCGTTCCTTTGGATATATTCCAAATTATAATTCCAGTGAAGGCCCCAGTTACTGCAACCTGGCGGAATGCAGGATCAGAAGTGGTATCCTTGCAAATCCAACACTCTCTTTGCTTTGTGGAAGGCCTCCCCGTCCGATCTGATATTTTCACAGACCAGCCCAAATCTTCGGTGTAGGAGAAGAGCAGTGGGAAGAGCAGTGGGAAAGTCAGTGCACTAAACATAAGAACCCCGGCATAGGTAGAGGAAAACTTTTCCGACTTGCATTTCTGACGTACTTCATCCCAGGCGATAGTTCCATCAATAGTTCGTATCCCAATTTGTAGCCGATTGTTGCAAGTGATATTCTCGTCCAGCAGCTTCCTCGGAAATCGCGTGTCCACAGCGCCTTTCCATCCCGTCCACGACCAGCTAGGGAATCCGGCTCGCCTTGATGAAGGAGCTTGTAAATGCCAACATAGTGATGTTACGAAAGTATTCGTGGTTTTCCGCCATTGGAGGGCGTCGCTACCAGGAGCGTTGAAAAACGGGATCCCCCCAAGATGGAAAACGGGGCGCCCGATACCTTTGAAGGTACGGAGGGGCCGACCATGCCGTTCAAGGCATCGGAATCATACGTCGTGGATCGTTGTGTGTACTCTTGCAATCCGATTCCATACCTCCTTGTGCGCTTTCCCCAGTACGCTAAGGGTACAGGCCATCGCGAATGCAAGATCGGAAGCTGGTTCTGCAGAGTATGTGCAGCGCCTCGAGAGGTTCATCGATGGCTTCACAGCAATACATAACCATGCATTCGAAATAGACTTGCTCGGAAGTGAAAAAGATGCGGCGGCGTGATAGCAGGCATTCTTGATATGTCCATGCTCGGGTTGACCATTTGGACTTCTGGATTCCTACTCCGGGATCGGGTAGGCATGATACGAGCGTTTTGTTGCAGATCTGCACTCGTGGCTGGGGTTTCCGTGGGCGGTGGGACACGCCGGGAGACCGTATGAGGGATGCTGGCCTCCCGCTGCTATGGTGGTGGCGTATGCAAGGCGGTATACTACGTCCATGCTATTGATCTGTTCATGCCTAACTCTAGCATCTGTGCTGATGCAGTATCGATCTACCCAGAGGTACCGAAACCCAAGCGACCTCGTGACAGTAATGGCGTCTTGAACTGCTAAAGGAATATCTCTCGGTAAATATTCTTGAGGATTTGGAGGAGCTATGACTGGGCCAGGAGTCGGAGGGCCCCAAACATACAACACGGCGAAGAATTCCGCAACATAGGGCAGATCGACGAGAGCCATGGTGTCGCAGCCTCCTGTCTTTGCGCAGTTTAGAACATGATTCTGTGCGCAGAATGTGAGCTATCTCTTCAAGACCTTGTATTCAATACCTTGTGGGCCCAACAATCGTACACGATATTTCCCTTCAGTACTTCCTGGAACTACGGGAGAATCTGAATCCTGAAGTGGTATGTAGCCTGCAGCATAGCGGAGCTTTTAAGCCACCTTTCCGGGTAACAGGAAGAGTCAGGAAGTATTATAGAGGAATCACATAGGAGAAGAACCCAAAGGTTTGCATCCTGTATTGTTGGGTACGAAGACGTTGCTTGGGAAGGCCCTTGAACACGGAAACGCAGCAACGACACGGCGCAAATGCAATACCAAGCAGCTTTCTTACAGTCATTCCAAAAAGTCTGTCCCATGGCCTGAGCACTCGCTTATGAGCTCAGGGGACTCGGAAAAATCCCCCCCACCTAAATTAGTACTGCAGGCCTTTCCCTAACCCCTAACCACGCATCTAGAGCTCTAGAAAAGCCTAAAAAATCCTTTATTATTTAATTTTAACGCTGCAGCTTCTTTCTAATTAGGTAATTAATAACAGCCTACTAAAATAAGCTAGTTTTTTTATAATAGTTAAAAACACTTTCTTACTACTACTGCTAGCTAATTAGTCTAAAAATGTTCTTCTTTCTAGTTAATAGCTGCTGCTGCTTTTAAAAAGGTCCTCTTATTAGCTTAGCTTTTTTAGTCTTTTTAACTTTTATAATTTATCTATTTTTTGTAGCTAGCTAAGGTTAATAAGGACTTTATTAGATTAAAAGATAAAAAGCTAGCTAAGTTAGCTATAAATAATTTTATTATACTATTAGTAAAGGTTATATAGAGAGAGGTTATAGTAGAAGTATAACAACCTAATAACACAGAGGCGTTATAAAGGTTATGTTTATTGTTAATAGATAAGTAGGTATAAGAAAACACTAGAGATCTGCTAGCACTAAAGTATACAGCTTAATAGCAGGCGTACATCTTAAGGGGCTATATTAAGGAGATGTTACCTAGCTCTTATGCCTGTTATCTTTTTACTAAAAAAAGTAATACTGCTACTCTTTAGCTACAGCTTTAATAGTAGAAGAAGAGAACACTTTAGAACGCCTAAGCAGCTAGTCCTAGTGTTTATAAAGCAACTATAGTAACTAGTAAGGCTACATACAGTAGTAAAGCTACTACTAATATAGTAGTAATAAAAATCTCTAGTAAAGCTAATATAAAGTCTTTAGTAAAGATGTTAAAGGATTATTTTAAAAACTACTATTTCTGCTGTAGAACAAAAAAAGAGTAGTTTATAAATATTAAAATAGTTATAACTAAAGTAGTAAAGCTTTTTATTACTATAGTAATACTATTATTTTAAACTAAAGCTAAAAAATTAATGTTATCTATTACTTAATGCTAGCTTAATAGCCTTAATAAGCATTTAGCCTAGCAAGAGATTAGTATAACTTATTAAATTACTTTAACTAATAAATAGCTCTGTTATAATTCTCTTTATAAAAATAAAAGTAATAAGACTTACTACTAAGTGCAGAGTAATAAGAATTATGTTAATATGTACTACTTTCTAGATAGTAATAACTTATAATAATAAATAGCTAATATATAAGCTACTTTACTAAAAGTAACTTATAATAAACTATCTAAATAAGTTATTATATTCTTTTATAAGTAAAAAAAGTAAAAACTAAAAGTAAAATAGTAAAAAAAGTAAGCATAATCTTCTCTTTTATTTACTAGTGTTACTTTATTGCTAATTGCTTAGCTAATTAAGCTAGAGACGCTCTAACTACTATATAGCATGTGTTAATTATTACTACTATTACTAACATTTTTTTAACTTTTTTACTTCTTTTAGCTTACTTTACACACTAGGCAGCCTTTAAGTCCTCTTAAAATGCTTAATTATAACTATACTAACATCTTTAAGCGCTTTTTTAAGTAGTAAAAGGCTTAGCCTTTAACTCCTACTTACATAGTAGATGTGCTTAAGTAGATAAGTTATATATTAGTAAAAAATAACTAAGATTTTAATACACTTAAAAACCTAAGCATAATAATAAAAAAGTAATAAAAAAAGTACTATAATAAATATAACTACTTTAAGCTAAAAACTCTTTTTAAGCTAAAAAAAAAAAAAGCTACTTTTTTTTAAAAAAGAACTAAAGGCTGCCTAGAAGCAGTATAGAGATAGGCTTAATAAAAAGGACTTAGATAAGACATAATTATATAAACTATTTATTCTTTATATTTAGCAGCTTTAAATATTACTTTAAATTCTTAGTAGTAATACTGCTGTATAGTATACTTAAAAAAGTTTTTATAGTTATTAAAGTTATCTACTAACTAATAGTTCCTTTTAAGCTATAATTTTAATATAGTAAAGAACAACTTAATTAAGTTAAAATTAAGTAAATATAAAAGTAAAAACGCTAGTATTACACTAGCTCTGTTATAGATGTCTCTTACATAGTCTAATTAATAGATACTTGTGTTATTTAGTACTATAACTAACTTTAACCTTAGGTATAAGCTATAAAGAAGTAGCACTTAATGCTTAAAAAAAATTTTAAAAATTTATAATATGCTACTACTTTAAAACATTATATAAGTTATATAACTATTTATAGTATAAGCTAGAAAAAGACTTTATCTTTATAAGCAGATAATTAAGCTATAAACTTTATAGTTTTTACTAATAAGACTCTACCTATGTCTTCTATCTCTAGTATAAAAGTTATATCTAGATTTATTAAGGCATATAATTTAGTTTATATGCTAGCCTTACTAATAGAGACACTAGGCATTTCTTAGCTCTAAACTGCACTTTAAGGAATAATAGTAAATAACTTTTTTAGACTATTACACATTTAATAGCTAATTATATATTATACTAGCTAACACTTTTATATTATACTTATTAAGTAAAAAGTTTTACATTTTATTAAGATAAGTAGTAAGGTAATTTTTAAAAAAGGTAAGTAAGCCTTATAAAAGCATTAGCATAATACTAAAAGAAAGACTAAGATAGTTACTACCTACTTAGAGCTAGCCTTTATGTATTACTCTAGGTCTTCCCTGTCTTAGTGTTAACAGGGGATACAGGCAGCCCTATAGATCTAAGCTAGTACAGATCTTATAAACAGGCTTATAAGATATACTTAGGTCTCTTATAATTTAAAGAACTAATATCTTAATATTAAGACAAGTTTGTATATAAGTAATAATAGCCTTACTAAATTAAGTAGGTATAGTTTGTAGATAGGGAGACAGCAGGTAAACAATTGTACTACTAAATTAGGTAGGGGAAATTTTTTCAAGGTCTAGGGGACCACAGCCGAGCGCTCAGGCCATGGGACAGACTTTTTGGAATGACTGTAGAAGACGACGTGTTTTGGTTGACTGAAGCGAGAAACCGGCAAAGGGAACAATGAGATTCTAACGAGATTGTGTTGGAATGGAACCGCTCTAGAATTTCCAACAGGATGCGAAATATCGTGGAAGCAAAGATTCTTTCCAAGTCAAGGCTAGCACACTGGTTACAGAGCCTATTCGGTGTGGAGATGTGCTGCATGGAAACCTCATTCTCCAATGACAGAGCAGCGTCACCTGTTGGATTTGGTCCCGGAATAGGTGTACTGGAGGCATCTTGTCCCAAGACTATGGTGGCTTTAGTGTTAGAAGCCTCCTCACATCATCAAAAGTTAAAGGAAGGGTGAGTGCTCGGAAGGCAGCAATGGCTCCTCGTAAAGGTCTCATCGACAGGCGAAGTGGCGGTGCGCGTAGCTAGGCACCCTTAGAAACTTGGGGTTCAAGACAACGTACACACAATTCCCATTATTATGAAGTCTTCGCAAGCCATAAGCGCCATCAATATCTTATCATATTGCACTATCTAGTTTTGACTCTCTCATCGCAGAGCGAATGCAGTCCTGCAACACCACTTAGCCGTCCTGTTACTTAGCACAAACCTTATCTATTCTCATCTACAACGACCACAACTAGGTTTGTCGCAGAAACTCGCCATTCGATGGACCCACTCAGCGTTACAGCCAGCATTATCGCTATTATATAGTTGACGATGAAAGTCGGTAAGTGTCTGAGTAATGCCTCGGACACCTCGGCGGACTGTACGCAGTTCACAACCGAAATATCGAATCTCTCAAAACTCCTTGTCGATCTATTGTCTTACCTCGATGACGACTCTAATGAACCGTGGAATGCAAAGATCCAAGAGCTCGGCGGAAAGGACGGGCTCCTCTATCAATACAAATGTGCGTTAGAGCAGCTGAAGCATAAGATATCAGATGGGCGCGGAATGAAGAAGATAGGCAAGACCCTTCTGTGGAAGTACATCAAAGAGGATATTGAACGCATACTGTTAAAGATAGAGCGATTGAAGTCGCTCGTGCAGATTGCCTTAGAAATGGACCACCTGTAGGTTCTCTTATCAGATATGGTAAAGGCTTATGTTGCTTATATCTGTAGTAAACTGTCGCAAGTAATTAAATACGACATGGATATAATACACGGTGACAACAAAGCAATTAAGATAGGAGTCGGTGCAATTCAGCAAGACCAACAGCGTGACAAGATTTTGGAATGGATATCATCAAGCAACTTCCCAGCTCAACAATCCGATCTTATCGCCCGAAGACAAGAAGAAACTGGCCTGTGGTTCCTCAACGCTGCTGAATTCACTGAATGGGTTCACGGATCGAACCAGAGTCTATTCTGTCCCGGTATCCCTGGAGCTGGCAAAACAATGCTAGCATCAATTGCAGTTGACCATCTTTATACAAAAGTGCAAAGTCGCAATATCGGAGTGGCCTACGTATTCTGTAACTACAAAACGCGCGCAGATCAAAATGCCACCTACCTGCTAGCAGCTATCATTAAACAGCTAGTGCAGGCAAGAGCCTCGATCACAGAGCCTGTAACACGTCTATACAACCACCATACCAACCGAGGGACTAAGCCATCCCTCAATGACATTCTTAGCACTTTACACTCTGTGCTTACAACCTATGTGAGGGTATATGTAATTGTAGACGCTCTAGACGAATGTCTTGATGACAATCGAAAAGAGCTTCTAGACAAGCTCCGCGGTCTGCAGAACAAAACAGGCCTCCGTTTAATGGCTACTTCGCGAGTTATTCCAAGCATAGTAGATATCTTCAACGGTGTGCCTACGCTAGAGGTACGCGCACGCAACGCAGATGTCGAACAATTCATTATTGGCCAAACTCACCGGCTGCCACGATGTATCCAACGCGACGACAATCTTCAGAAATTAGTCCAAGAAAAAATAGTTGAAGCAGTAGATGGCATGTCAGTATTTCGCACGCCTATTTTGAGTCTAGTTACTTACAAGCCTGCAAGGTTTCTTCTTGCCCGTCTTCATGTGGATTCATTACTTGATAAGGACACCAAGAAGAAAGTCCGGTCTACGTTAAAGAACCTTTCTAGAGGTTCTGAAGCGCTTAACAAAGCGTATGACGAGGCGATCGAGAGAATAGAGAGTCAGCTACCTGGAAATACGGCGCGAGCAAAGAGCGTTCTTTCCTGGATCTCGCATGCAGAGAGGCCGTTAACCACTGGTGAACTATGCCATGCCTTAGCGGTGGAGTTAGAGGAAGAAGAACTCGACCAAGAAAACATTCCTCACGTTGACGATATTGTCTCTGTCTGTGCTGGCCTCGTTACGATTGATGAGGAGAGCAATATTATCCGTCTCGTCCACTACACTACGCAAGAATACTTCGAGCAGATCCGAGAGAGGTGGAATTATAGCGCTCAGTACGGAATTGCATCGTCTTGTATCAGGTATCTATGCTTTAAACCCTTTAGGAGTGGTAGCTGTCCAAGCAACGCAGCGTTCGAGAGCAGGCTTGAGCAAAACATATTCCTAGATTACTCTGCTCGATACTGGGGGCAACACGCGTTGGCTGTGCAAGAGAGGGTATCTAAACTAGCATTATGTCTGCTTCAGGATATTAGTTTGGTCGCTTGTGCTGTCCAATCAAGTTTAGTTCCAGACTACAAATACCGGAACTACAGTCAATCTTTTCCAAAGCAAGCAACAGGTCTACATCTAGCGGCCTCCTTCGGACTGTTGGAATTTTCTAAGGAACTTCTTTCCAGGATTGCGAAAGAAAAATCAATATTCGCGGACTCCAAGGACGGGGAGGGCCGGACGCCGCTGTCATGGGCCGCAGGGGGAGGGCGCGAGGCAGTAGTTAAGCTGCTGGCGGGGCGGGACGATGTCGAGGCGGACGCCAAGGATGGGGACGACCAGACGCCGCTGTCATGGGCGGCAAGGGGAGGGCACGAGGCGGTGGTCAAACTGCTGGTGGAGCGGGACGATGTCGAGGCAGACTCCAAGGACGGGTACGGCCGGACGCCGCTATCGTGGGCCGCAGAGGGAGGGCATGAGGTGGTGGTCAAGCTGCTGGTGGAGCGGGACGATGTTGATGCGGACTCCAAGGACGGGGATGGCCGGACGCCGCTGTCATGGGCGGCATGGAAAGGGCACGAGGCGGTGGTCAAGCTGCTGGTGGAGCAGGGCGATGTCGAGGCGGACTCCAAGGACAGGAACGGCCATGACAGCGTCAGAGACAAGATACTAGGCGGTGGTTAAGGTTCTCTAGCCAGAACTGATTCGTTAGGATAACTATTCATCAAAAATCCCTACCACCCAACCCTCCGCCTTCTGCTGTACTTCTCTTGTATGCTATTCTAGGATGGTAACTAATTTCAAATACTATTCATATTAAAATATTATATTATAAATTAATATATTAAAAATCAAATTGACTTTGAAACCGGCTTGAGTATTCAGCGATTTTGTAAGCAAATCTTTTAGATTTCTACGTACATGAGCTAAACGCGCTCTGCTTAGACCAACTGTGCGGTAAAGAGGTGACTCCCGGTTTCTTAAATTTAGCACTGAGCTTAGCATCCGGGAAGTGTTTGAAACTCTATGCAATGATCCACAGTAAGTCACTCAATACTGCTAAAATAACCAGAGTTGGGGGCTGGAGCAGCCGGTCGGTTACAGCGACACTGTGAGCCGGATCTAAGACCATCACTGATTAATTTTCGACCCTTGACTATATACTTCTTAACAGTGCCCTTCACAGTTCGATACACCCTCAATAGCCTACATACCACAGTTACACTCTATCCTCTATGTGTTGGGTAACACCAAAGCTCCTCCAAACGGTGTCAGACGGACTCGGTCTATCATTCCTTCCATAGTCAAAGCCATACAATAATATCTCATGAAACGACTAGGTCAATATTTGGATAAGGTAGATGTATTCTTGGGGGACGAGATTGGGGTCCATCTTGTCGCACGTGTCTCACATGATACTATACCCATGTACTGCGTTATTCACTCATTAGGATTAGCTCCTTTCTCGTACAGTATATAGTCACCCCAGAGCTCTTTTGAGCTCCTTAGACCTTACAATACACTTGTTCAATTCACCCAGTTTGGATCTCAATACCTTGTTAACTTACCTACCCCATGACCCCTGCTCAGCTCGTGCAAGAGTTATAAGCCCGGAGTTGCGCTCCTGACTAGTACCATAGTCACCGCCGCACATTAAGCTTTTGCATCTGGCTGATAGGGGCCCTGCGAAGTTCAACACATACTGATCATAACTTACTCACCAGCTAAGCCCGATCGACTGAACGACGACCTACTTGTCGATACCAAGCCCAGTTTGCTAGGCGCAGTCTTGCTCAACCAGCTCTCCTTGTACGACCTCCCCACCGCCATATTGACGAAAGATTTGACAACGTGCACAAAATTTCTAAAACCGCGCAAAAATGGCATCAACAAGCAACACCTCTATAAAGCTCGCTAAAAAAAAAAGCGACTGGCAGCTCTGGTATAGTCGCATAAGGATAAAGCAATAAGAGAGCAGATTTAGGAGTACATCAATCCCAACCTCACTAAGGGAGACAATGGCACCCTCAAAACGAATACTAGGCTAACTAGGCCCCGACCAGTCGACGTTCACACGGGTCAGAATCCAACCGAACGCTACCTTCCTCGACCTGGGAGCTGCTGACCAGCGACGCTTCCAACTGCTTCGAGATGATTTCAAGGATAACCTCAAGAACTATGAGGCTCGTAACAAAGCACTATCGGACATCTATTCGCTCATCAAGAGCACAGTTGACCAGATCAACTATCCCATTATTATGGACCATGATACAATCTATCATTGATTGAAGGCCCTCAAAGAGAATCTTGAGCCCTCAAAAAAGCAGCTCAAGCAAGCTGCTTGTACGAACTATGACCACGTTAGGAAATGGTCATCAAGGAAGAAACAGGATTCCTGGTTGAAGGAGTACCGACATGCATACCTCGACGCGAAATCGGTCAATCTGCCTAATGTGGCAGACTATCAGCCGCACTACGACTTCGTATCGGCGATCATGGACGTCAACACAGGATGCGTAGCAGCCATCCAATCAATCCTAGTCCAGCATGAGCAGACAGACGGAAATCCACTCAACTTCGTCACTAGCTGACTGGACTTCTTCGAGAACTGGCAACGATCAATGCCAGCTCAGCAACCTGGCGTCACCCACAGTGGTTTCGCCACCTACCAGGGACGCTCGTCCACACCGGAACAGCAGCAACAGCAGTTTATATGCGGCCTGTGCGGGGGTTGACACAAAACGAAGAACTGCAGGATCAACGATCCTCAATTAAGACCTGAGGGATACCAGATCCCTACCTTCCTCCAGCAGGAGTACAACAAGCGCATGAGCAGCGATGCCCAGCTCAAGGCAGAAGCCAAGCGCCTCAGGAACAGAGACCTTCCTCCAGCGCTAAGAGACCAGCCAAACCAAGGAAGAGGAGGCAGTAGAGGGAGAGGACGCGGAAGGGGCGGAAACAACAGCTATTATCAGCTGGCTCAATCGTACAGTCACGCAACTTAGTCGTACGGTCAAAGCTCTCAGGTCGAGGAAGGTAGCGTTCAGTTAGAGTGGATTCTGACCAGTGTGAACGTCGACTGATCGGGGCCTAGTTAGCCTAGTATTCGTTTTAAGGGTGACATTGTCTCCCTCAGTGAGGTCAGGATTGATGTACTCCCAAATCTGCTCTCTTGTTGCTTTATCCTTTATGCGACTATACCAGAGCTGCCAGTCGCTTTTGTTAACAAGCTTTACAGAGGTGTCGCTCGTTGATGCCATCTTTGCGCGATTATAGAAATCATTGTGCGCGTCGTCGAATCTTTCGTCAATATGGCGGTGGGGAGGTCGTACAAGGAGAGCTGGTTGAGCAGCTGCAGGACTGCGCCTAGCAAACTGGGCGCGATATCGACAAGTAGGTCGTCGTTCAGTCGATCGGGCTTAGCTGGTGAGTAAGCTGTGATCAGTATGTGTTGAACTTCGCAGGGCCCCTATCAGCCAGATCCAAGAGTTTAATGTATAGCGGTGACTATAGTACTAGTCAGAAGCGCAACTCCAGGCTCATAACTCTTGCACGAACTGAGCAGGGGTCATGGGGTAGGCAAGTCAACAAGGTATTGAGATCCAAACTGGGTGAATTGAACAAGTGTATTGTAAGGTCTAAGGAGCTCAAGAGAGCTCTGGGGTGACTATATACTGTACGAGAAAGGAGCTAATCCTGATGAGTGAATAACGTAGTACATGGGTATAGTATCACGTGATACACGTGCGACACATCTCACGGCCAGTAGCACAAGTAGGGCTTTAGCTTCATCCAGTTGGTCTAAGAATACTGCGGCTAAGTAGCAAATAAGTAGAACCCAGATCTGTGAGACTTATATCTCTATACTCTGTCAGTATTTCGGTCCTGTGATTTTATCTATGTAGACGAGTGGGGATGCGACAAACGAATTGGACTCAGACAGACTAGATAGTCGACTTAGGCGTGGCGCTAGTTTAAGTCGCTCCACTCCATCGTGACCGCCGACGACATCAAATCTTACTAGCGTATACACAAAATGGGGCCCTCCTAGCACGGGAATTTCAGAGATCTACTAATGTCCCCCCCTGCGTGCCGCAAAGCCCCCCGTGCCGCAAAGAAACTATTGTTTAAGCATCTCAGCTCTCTTCCCTGCCATTCTATCAAGTTATAATTTATTTTTACTATTCTCTGGCTATTTCTCTCCAGGAAACCGGTGTGCAATTAAAAAAATACAACGCTCTTGATTATGCCGTAGATCGTTCTTTGTAGAGCATTTTGAACTGCGTTAGCACTACACCCCTGCTGCACTACGACTATCTACAAAAACTTTATCTTCGGAGTATTTGAGTAGTACATTCAGAAGGGAAGAAGGCGTTTCTAAGCTTTTAAAGCACTTAGCTCTTTAAAGGATATATTCCGGATTTATCCGTAAGAAAGGGCCTGCAGTGTGTCTTGGCCTGAGAATTTAGCGTGCTTACGTAGTATAGTATTAAATGCTTAGCTAGCCGTATTGTTTTCCGCGCTATGACTTTTTGTACTTGTGGCTTTAGCACTACGCCGTATGTGACCTCTCTCCCGGAGGAAAAATGGCAGCAGGAGCAAATTCGAATATATTTGAGACTCTATCGTCACTTGCATCACCTCCATCGAGCCGACCTACCTCGCCGCCGCCATCGAACACGTATACACACTAAACCGCTTTACTGTCACTGTCTTACCTATGCTAAACTAATTCACTATTATTGTCTAACGCGTTGCAATCCTTCTAAATAATTTAGTTACATCACACCACGTTCCTATCTACATAGAAATGCGTAGCTGCATCCCTAACGCAGCTAGCAACATGCAGCTTTATATACGCAGAAAAGAATAAGGATTAAGAATATATATGTACCTACTTAATCTGCAAAATAGAGATTATATTACTCTATAAAGCTGTAAAACTAAGCAATAAAGATCTACTTAAGTTCTATAAGTAAGACTATCTATTAGCAGATATAATACTAGATTTTCTTAGCTACTAAGACATTAACACTGCCCTTGCTGCTACTTCTTAAAGCCCTTAAACAACACTAACAGCTAGACTGCTGTTTTGTAAAAAACAGGGTATACACTTCGCAATTAAGAGGTGTATTGACCAACAAGGGCGTGACTGTGACATAGGAGTACAATTAGTACCCGCCTAATTCCTAAGGCGATCCTCTGCTATCTAAAGAGGGCTTCTACAACTGGCTATATACTTCTCTAGAGAGCCAGGCACGGCAGCGCTGGTAGCGACAGATCTAGTATGCTGTAGGTCCAGTTCAAAGTATTACCTGTCTAGGATGCCCGGCTTTTTAGGCAAGGTAGGCATTATCTAGGAAGTGTAGGGTTAACAGCACAGTTTAGGAGTTGTCTAGGACTGCCTAGTGTAGTCTAGGCAAGTCTATAACAGCCTAGGAAACACCTAGATAGCTAGTTATTATAAAGCCCTATCTCTTTCTAAAGTGTAACTTTGCGCCTAAATCTAAGCCCTTTTTTAAGGTTTAAAAGTTATGTAATTTTATGTTACTTTAAATTTAATTTAAAAGGTTAAATACTTTTTACTAAGCTAAATCCTTTATTACACCTACACTTTACTCTACGCTTCTAGTATGTATTTTAGAGAGATTTTCTGCAGGAGCCCCTAGGCCTTCCTAGGGGTTCCTAGGGTGTTCTAGGGCCCCCCTAGGCCAGAGGACCCTATATAAAGCTCTGTCTGTCCTAGAGAGTCCCTATTCTAACTGCCTTTAGATTCTTCCTTAGCTAGCCACCTTAGCTAGCTATCCCCTGTCCTATTTTTAAGGCCTTTAGTTCTGTTTATCCTAATCTAGGCCCCTCTAGGCCCCCTAAGCCCTGTCTTGCATATTTTACTACTAATAATGTCTTTCTTAGCTAGCAAGTAGTTAGATAGGATTACTTTAGCTATAAATAAAGCCTTAGCTACTATTAATCTTTACTTAACTTACTTTAATAAAATTATAGGCAGGATTATAGCGCATAAGCTAGGCATAATTCTACTATGCTGTTTTTTTATTAAAGAGGATTATAATATTTAAACTTATAATACTTATATTTATTAAAGCTTGTTAGAGCCTAAGCGCACTAATAACCTCTTAAAGTGCAATAGCTGCTATAAGAGTAGCAGAGACTACTATTAAGTAGGTTATCCTAGGGTTGTTTATAGCTGTCTAGAGGTCTCTAAGGTGCTTCTTAGTTTTTTTTACTAATTTTTAAGTTATAGTGCTTAGAAGACTATTACTTAGTAATTATAACTATTATAAGCACTATTTTTAGTAGTTTTTTCTAGCTTAAGACCTAAATTAACTTTAATAACACTTAAAAGTACTTACTAGACATTATTAAAAGTTTTTATAAAAAAGTTAATAAAGTTATTATTTATTTTAATAAGTTTATAATCTCTAGCTACTTTTTAGACTTTTTTAGGTTTTTTTAAAGGTTTTTAGAGCTTTTTAGAGGTTTCTAGACTAATTTTTACTAGGCTTGTCTATAGCAAGATAGCTAGTAACACCTTAACCCCCCTTTATATTAGTAAGAAGGTGTTTAGGGACTTAGGTATTATTAGTCTTAGTAAAGTAAAAAAAAAGGCATTAGTAAAGTGTAAAAAAGAAATAAGTAATAATAATAGCTTAAGACCTCTTTCTCTAGTCTTTAAGCGTGTCTGCACTATATGTTCTTTAACCTATACTTATCTAGGCTCTTCTAGAGCAGTCTAACCTTGTCTAGGGTACTTAGCCTTTTACTACTAATTTTAGTGTTTTTTAAGCTTAAGTTTTTTTTTTTGCTAAGGAATTTTATAAAAGTAAGTAAAGCATATAGAAAACTAACTTTACTTATAATTTTAATACTTTTAACTTTAAGTAAAACATTTTCTAAGAATAAAGCAGATTATTTACTTTTATTTTTAGTTTTTTTAGCATTTTTTTTTTCTTTGCATTAGTCTAGCAGATCTAGGGGTCTCTAGGCCTGTCTAGGCTCTCTAGAATAAGTTTTGCTTTTTTTAGGTTTTTACCTGCTATTTTTTTCTTCTTTAAGACAGTTTAGTTTATTTTTGCATAGCAGTAGCTTCTTTAGAAATAGTTATAGCACTTTATACTTTTTTTATATTTTTTCTAGTAGCTTACTTTTCTTTTAAGTTTTTTTAGTAAAGTATAGGCTTTATAGTGCATCTGTCTTTTTTTTTAGAGGTATTTAGGCTAGTTTAGAGGTAATCTAGACTAATCTAGTAGTATTTAAAAACAGAGATAGTAAAAAATAAGCTAAGTTTTTAAAGTTTATAATGCTTAAAAGTTTTTTTTAAATGTTCTAAGCTTTTATAAAGTTGTTTAGTCTAAGTTTATTCCTTCTAGTCTAGTCTTTTTTAGCCTAATTTAGCCTTTTTTTTTTTTGTTCTTCTTTATACTAGTAGTTCTACTTATCTCTAAAATTTATTTATAGCCCTCTTAGATATGTCTTTTACTAGAAGTAGTTAGTTATTTTCCTCTCTAAACTTTTTCTAGTGTACTCTGTATAGCTATATTCCCTTATGCAGCTTTTAGTCTATAATGTAGTCTACGTTCTATATATCTGTTTCTGCTTAGAGTATTACTACCTTAGCTAGGGGTTATTTATAAGGTAATAAGTAACTTAGAGGTGCTAGCTTAAGAAAGCTAATATAAAATACTAAGTAAATCTAGAAGCTAGCTAGTAAGTCTAAGTAGTAAAATTAAGTCTTATGTATAGTAAAAACTTTTTAAAGGCTTATATATTTATTATCTAGCTTTTTTTTTAGCTAAAAAGTAGTAATATTCTTAGTGCTAAAGTATACTTAGTTTTTTACTAAGTATATTTTATGTTTATGCGTCTTGTTATGCTATTACTTTTAGTACTTTTACACTATTCTAAGGTGTTTAGCTAGCTTCTGCCTAGTTTAGGCTAGTTTATTACTATTTTAAAGTACTTATAGAGAAATACTAGCTTTTTTTACTTATTTTAGCATATTTATAGACAGCAGATTCTTTCTATAGACAGCCTAGAATAGTAATATTTTTATAGAGCTATAGATAGTGTTGTTGTAAGCATATTTTATATTAGAAAAAATCTTTACCTAGTTATCTTACTTATAGTTGCAGTATATTTAGAGATACTACTTTAATATTTAGTTTTAGCGCTTAGTTTAGCTATTAGTTTATAAGTAAAAAGTAGTAAAAAAAAGTTTTTTTATTTTTAAGCAGGCTGTAAATGTTTTTTAATAAGTAAATATAAATAAAGCTCTCTAGTCTGTTATAATAAAAAAAAGAAGGCTATAAAGTTTTAAAATTTCCTGCTTAAAAGTCTTAGCTAAAGCTGCTGCTTTTAAGGTGCCCTTACTAAAAATGTAGTAGGCTATTTTAAAGAAATAATTAACTATAACTAGAATACTGTTATAGCTCCTTCTATTTAACTAGCTAGGTAGTAGCTTTATAATAAAATCTATAAAGATATTCTCCTAAATTCTAGAGGGGACTAGGAGGGGCTAGAGTTCCCTGTACAGGGCATGTTAAAGGGATTTCACACGTTAGCAGGCCTAGCATGTGCTAAGGTAGTCTTTAGTATATTACTACATACCTAGCTAATAAAAGTCCCTTTATACTTAATAAAAAGTTTTACTAAATCTAAAATAGCCTACTAAGGGATAGTTATAGTAGGCCTAAAAGGCTTAAATTTTTACTTCTTTAAGTATGTAAGTCTTTTTTTTTATAAGTAAAAAGTCTTTTTTTCTTTTCTAACTACTTACCTACTTAGTTTAGTTAGTCTTTTACATTCTTTTTCTAGGCCTTTTTTACACTTTTAGTGTGCAGATCTTTTTTAAGCCCTTTTATAATTACTCTTATTAAAGAGCTTTTTAGGCTTTAGGTTTTATTTACTATTTTAGTAGTACTTAAGGCTTTTATCTTAGTTGCTTAAGTAACAGCTGCTATTTCTAGCTATCTTAGGCCCTTCTAGGGTAATCTTGCCCTATCTAGCTTTAGTTTACGCTGCAGATTATAAAGTGCCTACTTCTATAATTCTAGGCTGTTTTTATTATTACTTTTTTTACTTTTTTTATAATTAGGCCTTTTTAAAGGCCTATTAGCAGGGTTAGTCTTACTTAGTTAATAATAAATTTAGAAGTTAAAAGTAGCTACTTACTTTACTTACTAAGCTTACTTCTTAGTTAGGGTCTTAGTAGTTATAAACTCTTAGAGGTTAGCATAGTCTGTTAGAAGTTTTATTATATAGGCAGCTCTCTTTAGATAGTAGCGCTAGTGTTTAAAGCCCTTTACTATAGTAAGTAGCTTACTATTATAGGTGTTATAGTTACATTCTACTACTATTATTTTATATAAGAAAAAGGCTATAAAGTGCTACTAGTCCTTTTCTACCCTATCTAGCCTAGGCTAGCTTAGAATTTCTAAGATTATATATCCTAAGGCATTAGTTTTAACTTAGTAGTGTAAGTTAGAATTAAAATGTACTAGTAGTAGTTTTCTAGTAAATCTACTTTTTAGTTTATTAAAGGTAGACACTACTTAAAGACTTAGCGCTAAGAAAATAGACTTTTTTTTATATTACTAATAGCCTTTTTTAGCTAAACTTTAAAGTTGTTAAGTAAGCTAGTGTAAAAAAGTAGTAATTTATAAAAATCTTTTTATAAAGTGTTAGTAGTAGTTAGTAAACTTTAAAAAGATCTAGATCTTTCTTATAGTTCTAGAAATTAGCTACCTTTAAATAGCTTTAACTTAGTTCTTTTCTATTTAGACTCTTTCTAGAGTAATAATAAAGCCTAAGTACTTTACTTTATCTATGTAAAATTTACATTTTAAGAGCTTAGTGTATAGCTTATGCTAAAAGAGCCTAAATAGGACTAAGTAAATGTGCTTTTTATGCTTAACTTTATTTTAAAAATAAATAAGTATATTATCTAAGTAGATAATATAATATATATTAAAGAAGTTTAATAGCGTAAAGTTAATGTAACTTTAAAAGACTACTAGAGTGTTTATAAGTCTAAAAAGTATTATAGTGTATTTAAAATAGCTGTAGCAGGTCTAAAAAGTAGTCTTCTACTTATCCCCCTTCTTAATCTAAATGTAGTAGTAGGTGTTATACAGGTCTAGTTTAAAGTAAATTTTAGTGTAGCCTAATTAATCTAAAAATTTCCTAATTAATAAAAGAAAGTGTTAGTTTTTTACTATAATAGTGTTAAAGCTCTAGTAGTCTACATAAAGTTAGAGTGTTTTATCCTTTTTTTTTATAAATAAAATAAGGGCCTCTGCCCTTAATATTAAGCAGTGTATCTATCTCTATTCTAGGTTTGTCTAGATATACTTTTATAAAACTTTTACCTTAGTAGTAGAGAAACTATAAAAAGGGCTATATAAAAGTTTTTTTTTTTATCTAAGTTAATTACAAGCTTATATAGGCTATAGTTAAGTAAAAGAAAAGTATTATATTCTAAAAATGCTCTTTAAAACTTCTTAAAGTATGCTAATAGCAGCCTAAGCTTCTTTAAAGTTAGTTAAAATATATAAGTAATTACTATTATAAACGCGTTATTATTAAAGTCTATTAGTACCTTTATAAATGCTTTTAGGCTATTTAGACTAATCTTTTTATAAAGTTAGTAGTGTCTTTAAAAATAAACTATTTTATGTATAAAGTTAAAAGTTAAGTTTTATTTTTCTAGCTAAAGCATGCCTAATATTATACTATAACTAGAGATTTTTATTATAAAGAAGGTAAATTTACTTACTTAAAACTACCTCTTACTATTCTTAATATAGTAAAAAATGTTAGCCTTTTTTATAACCTTTAATAGCTGTCCTTTTAAGGATATAAAGGAGCCTAGGTCTACTAGGTTAACTACTACACCTGCTTATTTAGTAAGGTCTTAATCTAAAAAGTTTACCTCTACTCTAAAGTCTATTATAGCTTAGTAGTAGTAAAAGAAGGTTAGACTTTTAATAGCTTTTAAAAAAAATATAAGTATTACCTTTATAGCACTAGGCCTAGCTCTTTAGGTACTTACTGCTACTGCTTTTTGCCCTTCTAAGTATTCTACCTAGTCTATAAAACGCAGGGGGGGGCGTCCTAGGGCGCAGCTTTTCCTGCTAGGTTGTTCTTTTTAAGAGGGCAGTTTCTCTGCATGTAGCCTTGCTTATAATAGTTATAGTAGCCCTTTTTTTTTTAGTTTTTAGCCTTTTATGCCTTTTTAGCTTCTAACTTCTAAGGCCTAGCAGCTATAAAGTTATAAGGCTTTATATTATTTTTTTAGTGTTAGTTGCTTTAGAGTTTCTTATAACTTACCTAGCTTTTTAAAGGGTGTTCTGCTCCTTTTAGGGGCCTCTTGCTACTCCTATAGTTCCCTTCTGCCTAGAGGACCTGCTAGTGCTAGTTAGCCTCTATCTCTAATTTAAAAAGACTACTTTACACCTTTAGTTAAAAGTTTAGCCTGTACTACACTTTTCTATTTAGAGTAAAGAAAAAGTTGTGTATTAAGTTCTAATTTAAGTTATTTAAAGCTTTAATAAAGTTAATATTCTCTTACTAAGTTTTAAAATAGTTAAAAAGTTTAGTAGAAGTTTAATTTTTTTAATTTATATTTTTAATTTTTTACCTAGCTAAATTTTTTTTTTTTTAAGTATATCTAAAAAAGCTTAACAGCGTTTTTTTTATAAAGCTCTAGTGTAATTAAGTTAAGTAGTTAACTATAAAGATTATATATACTACCCTATCCTAACAGTTGCAGGGGTCCTCCCCTAGGTAGCGCTAGCAGAACTCTACCTATAATACTGCATTTAAGAAGACTAAAAAGTTTTAAATATATTTTTTATAGCCTTTAATATATGCTTATAGTTACTTACAGGACTTTCTTTTAAACTTTAGAGGTTAGTTAGGCTTAAGTAACTGTAGCCTAAAAAGGGTGCCCACAGGAGCAGCTGTCCTAGGTGGGAACAATAAGGGTTAGCTAGTAGCTGTCTATAGGGGGGCTGCTGGCCCTAGCCCTACAGGGGTTAGGTTATTATAGAGGGAGTTGTAAGGCCTTTAAAAGGATTATAATATTTCTTTTAATTAGTCTTTCTAAAGTTATTTTAGTCTTTTTTTTTTTTTTAGTTTTTTTTATTAAATCTTAGCATTTAGTTAGGTAATATTACTTATTATAATCTTCTTTAAAAGTGTCTTAGCCTAGGTAAAAAGGTCTAGGGGTGGCAGTCTCTAAAGGGGTTGCGCAGATGTCCCCCCTTTGTTAGGTAGTCTGTCTGCAGAGGGAGTCTGTAAGTCTTGTACAACGCTAGCTTAGGTAGTAACAGTTATGCTAGGTATTATTAAGTAAGTAGAGAATTGTATTATAAAAAACAAAGTATACACTTTATAATTAAAAGGTGTATTAACTAATAAAAGCGTAACTGTAACATAGGAGTATAATTAGTACCTGCTTAATTTCTAAGGCAATCCTCTGCTATTTAAAGAGGGCTTCTACAACTAGCTATATACTTCTCTAGAGAGCCAGGCACGGCAGCGCTGGTAGCGACAGATCTAGTATGCTGTAGGTCCAGTTTAAAGTATTACCTGTCTAGGATGCTGTTACGGTCTACGGTTGGACCAGCGTAACCCCACCAGCAGTGCTCCACAGCCTAGCTGGGTTGGGGCAGGACTTGTTTACAAACCAATTAGAGGAACCGGAGGCAGCACAGCCGCCTGCGATCACAGAAGAATGCGTTATCTAATAAAGAGGCAGGGCTACGTATTACAAGGAGCTTAAGGAGCTTAAGGAGCTCTCCTTAGCAGACTCCTGTAAACTCTCTTAACTCCCCTTAGCACCCTAGCACATGTATATAGTTCCTACATTAAACAACCTTTAAAAGGTGTGTTTAATGTTTAGTTTATTCTTTATATAGACTAAGTAGCATTTAGCTTTCTAAAGAGCTGTAATACTATTTATATATCTTGCACTATATATACCTCTAACCCTGTCTAAAAGGACTGTTTAACCCTAGCCTCCCTACTGCCGCACATAGGGCAAACCACAATCTAGTCATTCTCCCTCCCTCTATTAGCCTAATAGCCTGTACGTAGGACTGTACACCCTACTAGATTAGCCCCTTTAACCTGTTCTACTTATCCCCTAGGAATATTATTAGACCTAAGTGCTTTATAAAGCAAGAATTATAATATTAAACACTACCTTTTTTAAAAAGTATAGCAACTTTATAACACAACTTAGATTCTAACATAGCCTACACTGCGCTATTAGAATCTACAGAAGTTTCTACTTAAAGTAAAGCTGTTCTAGCAGAACAGATTAACTTAATCTAGAACAACATTAAGAAACTTTAATAGTTTAGTAACAAGGTTAGCAAACTACTAAAACTTAAAAAAAAAGTTACTAACCTTTACTAAGAAGTAATAAAATTATAGAACCCTTTTAAATTCTTAAGCTCTTAGGAAATAACTAATTAAGCCTACTAGATACATAAATTACAAGTAGAGCTAGTAAAAATTTAAAACATCTTGTCTAAAAAAACAAGCATTATAGTAAAAAAAGCCTTAAGACTAGCCCTTTTAAAGCTCTTTAAAAGATTACTAAAGAATTTTTAACTATTTTTTATAAAATATTATCTTTATATGCAATATAATAAAGGAGCATTTTAAACTAACACAGAAATAATATCCTAGATAAGACTACACTTAAAGAGCCTTTTTATAATTTAGTTCTAACCCTACGCAGATAATTAGATAAACTTTAGAGTAAATAGTAAAGCACTTACTTCTAAAATAGAAGAAATATTTAGTAACATTAAAAACTTTAAAAAAGCTCTAACAGCTATTTATAAAACCTTTAACAAAAAAAAATTGCAGCTAATAAATTAAATACTATAAAACAAAGAACTAGCTTAGTTTAAAACTATGCAGCACGCTTTAGAGAACAGCTAGCTATCTGTAGATAAATAGACTAGAAGGCTCTCTGCTGCATATTCTACAACAGATTAAGTAAAATTATAAAAAATAAATTTATGTATAGTAAAAAACTAACTACTTTTAAAAACTTTATTACATAAGTAATAACTTATAACAACTATTACAGGGAGTGTAAAAGAGAAAAGAAATAAAAAGAAACTCTTTAAAAACTAGAGTTTGTTCTTAAAAAAAAAAAGCTTTTATAATATAATAAGAAACTAATAGACCTTAGTTATATAAAGCATATATAAAGCCTCTTCTTTAAGAAGAGCTAAGTTTTAAGACGTAATAGGCTGCTTTTAATAAAGAAATAATAAAAGTAGCTAGAGAACAAGGCTTGCCTAAACTATAAAAAAGTAGGACATTTCTGCTAAAATTACCTAGACTTCTAGATAGAGGAGAATAAAAATACTACTATAATAATAAAAGCTATTACTGCTAAATATAGCCTTATAGATAAAAAAATATAAGAAAAACTGTCTGTACGCAGCAGCAGCGTCACAGTCTGGATACGAGCGATCGCGCACGAGCAGGACCACGTATCTCTGTCACATGATGCTCGTGCGCGAACCTCTGTGCGCGAACATCTAGATATCCCCCTTTTCCTCTGTACAGAGGAAAGACAAGAGTAATAGAACTAGAAATATATTGCCCTTACTTTACCTACCTTGTACGCTGTGCACACTGTACACTACTCTTACTTTTGCTACTTAAGTGCTTATACTATAAGCAGCTAGCTATTAGAGCCTATTTAATACTAATTAGTAGTTAATTTAATTAACTGCAAATTAGCAAAAGTAATAATAAAGTACTTACACTTTATAAGGTACTTTATTTTATTACCTATCCTTTAGGAAGAGTAATAGCAGAGTACTTACACCTTATAAGGTACTTTATTTAGTTACCTATCTCTTAAAATAGTAAATTAATCCTTTACATTATACAGCAAGCTCTGCTACTGTATAAAGTAAAAAGGAGATAGTGTAAGACACACACTAAAGCTACTAAAGCTGCACAACCTAGTAGCTAGATAATAGCACATTAATCCTTTACATTACACAGCAAGCTCTGCTACTGTACAAAGTAAAGAGGAGATAGTGTAAGGCGCACACTAAAGCTATTAAAGCTGCACAACCTAGCAGCTAGACAACAGCAGTACCTGCGCAATCTACTAGAAAAGTAATTAACTATACTATTATAATAAAATTTTATTAGCAACTAACAACTCTACATAATAATAAGAAGAATAAGGAACAATTCCTATTATATAAATAACTTATAAAGGACATAGAGATATTAGAGGCAACACTATAGAACAAGACTAGCCTAGAGTACTAAAATAATAAGATTAACATGTTAGAAGCTTTAACAAGCCTGTAGACTTAATTATACATAAGTTACATAATTACTAATCTACATATAATAACTTAAAAGGGCGCTACTCTTCTAAGTGTGTACATAAAGGATTTTAAAGAATAGACACTATAAGACTTCTTAGCACTTAGCTGCGCGTTTAAAAGGGAGCTTATATAAGTGCTAAAAGATAAGGGAATTACACTACAGCTAAGCACTAAAGGTACCTAAGCCTAGAAGCTGTACAATATAGCATAAAAGAAAGCAATTACACTAGAAAGGCTTTATACACAACCCCTATTACTATATAAGGCTCTGCACAGAAGCAGACTAAACACAATGCTGCTATTAACACTAAACGTACTAGCATTACCTGCTCCTACACTTTAGCTAGCACTACACTAATTACTGTACAAACAATATATGCCACCCTGCCTAACGCCTGCTCCACACCCTTAATTGTACACACCACCGCCTGCAGTAGTGTATGCACTACTAATACCACCTGCACAATCTATACTACATCACAGCCTATACAAACTTCTACTCTAGAAAGAAACTGCTAAAGAAAAACTTCTAGTAAACAAAATTATATAATTCTAAAAAGTATAAAAAAAAAATAATAACTACATAAGTTAACTATACAACATTTTTATAAATAAAATAAAGATCTTTATTAATCTATATTAATAGCTAGATATTTAGAAAACTTAGTACACAGACATCTTTCTAGATATCCTAAAAGGCTAGGCAAATATGTACTATATGCATAACATAGGCCCTAGACATAACTAGAAGCATTTGTACAACACCTTAAGTAGTTACTTTAACACTAATGTAAACTATAGCTAGTACTAGACAGACTAGATAATAATAACTTTTATATAATACTAATAAAAGAACTTTAATAAGAGTTTATATAAAGCCCTTAAAATAATAATTAACAAGCTTACGCTTATATAAAAAGCACTAGAAATAGAATTCTAAAAAGATGTTCTACTACACACTACTATTATATAAGCCTATTAAGGATAACTAGAACTAGAACATGCTATGTTTACTATTAAGCTTTTATGTAAAGCCTTATTTAGTAACCTACAGGCATTACTTTAAGTTACTATAGACTAAAAGGTAAACTAATACCTCTAGGAACTGCCTAATGTATACTACATAGACTGCTAATATAACTCTGCATAATAAAAGTCTACATAACAAAAAGAAAGCTTCCCTCTGCGCAGAAAAAAACAACATAGAAGACTTCTATCTAGGTTTAGGCCACAATCTAGAGACAACTGTACACAGACAAAGAAGTGCTTTGTCTGCTATAAAAAAGAATGTTAGTTATTAAACTACTCTTATAATAACTATACATAAGTAAAGAACTAGTACATTACCTTATACAAAGATTTTTATAATAAGACTTTATTATATAAAGCTATTACCTTATACATCTAAGACTTTAAAGGTTACTCTAAGAAAAAAAATAATTTACATAATGCAAAGAAAATAAAATAGAAGAGTAAAAATGCTAAGAAAGCTATTAACTACTTTACCTCTGCTACTTATCTACACTATGTAATAGAAGAGGACATCTATAGCATTAAACCTAAGAAATATGCTAAGCAGTTTATCCTTAATAACTAATACTGTATAGTATACTAAGGTAAACTATAGGACACAGGCGCAGTAAAGATCTCTACTGTTAGCAAGTTCTAACTTAAGGCGTACATATAAGAGAACCTATGTATAGAAATTAATTAGACACCTAGCTAAACAAATATTAGCTTTAAAGGCTAGACACTAAAAGGATTAATTAGTACTGTATAAATCTAGAACTTAATTAGTCTAGTTACATACTATATTCTAGAGACTCTAACACTATTTTTACTATTACTAGCAGATGCTAACTAACTTAGGGTATACTTTAACAACATTTTAAATATTATTATACACAAAGACAAAACTACTATACTTATTATATAAAAATAAGGACACCTTTTTTTTAATATTAGTAAAGAAGAATTTATGTCTTTCTTTACTAAATTAGAACTCTACCACCTTTACTGCTAATTTAGACACCCCTGCATAAAGAGACTCTAGAAGATGCTAACTAGCGCTAGCTATAACATTAATGCTGCAGTGCTAGAAGAGATTAAGAAGTTCTGCTACTTTTGCTAATTATACAACTAGGCCCTGTAAAGATTTAAGTTTATAATTAAAAATAACACTTACTTTAACTATAAAGTTATTATTAATGTTATATAAATTAATAATAAAGATGTCCTATATGTTATTAATGCAGACACATTATTTTAGGCTGCTATATTTCTAAAATCTATGTCTGCACAAGATACCTAGGATGCACTGTGTAAATGCTAGATTAACACCTATTAAGGACTCTTAGACTATATTATGTATAACCCTAGTATAAACTTTGCTTTAGAGGATTTTTAAGCTTATGCAAAGATTATAGAAGCTACATGCAGGCAGATGCCTATAGAAGCACATTAGGCAGTTAGAAAGGTTAAGCGCGCGCATATACCTCTTTAACAAGTGTTTAACATTCTAAAGACTAAGCTAGGTAACTGTACAGATAATAAGGCTATTCTGCAGATAGCAGTTAAGGCTCTAAACAACACAGCTAGCCTATACAGTCTAGTACCCACACTGCTAGTCTTTAGAGCATACCTAAGAATTAACCTAGACTTTCTGCTATTACTAGACATTATTGCATAAGCAAGCGCTGTATAAAAGGTAATAAAGATACTTTAAAAGAACTATACAAAAGTAAACATTAATTATATAATTAACACTTATAATAGCCTTACAACGCATAAAGTTCTTAACCTCCCCCTTAGCTTAAAGATTATAGCATAGAGGGAGAAGAAAGGCTAGACTAGCCTATATAAGATTAAGAGCATTAAAAGAAGAAACATTATTATTAAAAAAAAAAATAGCCTACTAAAGCTCTAATATACATAAGCTAAACTATACTATAAAAAAAAAAAGAAAAATAACCTACCTATAATAAATAACCTAGATAAACTAATCCCTATATAAAAAGATTCTCTAAAGAAAAGGAAGAAAAAACAGCTTTATAAGAATGTTACAAAGGCAGAACTAAAGCCTACTACAGACTAAGCCCCTTAGGATAGTAATGCCGCACTAGTGCAAAGAGAAGATATAGATACTAGAAGAAGTAAAAAGCAAAGGAAACCTGCATAAAGTCTAGACTAGGTATTTCTAACCTAGAAGAAAAAGAATAATTAGGCTTTATCTATTAAGCTCTATATAGATAGTGTAATTACTACACCTAAAAAACTATTTAAGAAATTAGACTATATAAAGATAAACACTCTAATTACTAATAGCACTTTTAAGGTTATAGTGTATAACTTAATAAAGCATAAAGGTTAGATTTTTAACCTCTGCCTTATATAAAAAGTAAAAAGCAAAATAACCTAACTATATAAAAAATCCTGCCTAGTGTTTACTAGCTACTTAGATAAAAAGAAAAAAGAAATTCTTACCTAGTTACTAACTATCTAGAGAATAAGCTAGAGACTACTTTTAGCTATAAAAGTAAGCCTAAGAGCTACATACAGAATGCATTTTAAACTGCGTAATATTACATAAGTATACATCTAATTAATAGATAAGCTTATGCGCACACTGTATACAAAGCTACTAAAGAAGATGCGCTAGAGCTTTCTACTAAATATAATACTCTAGGTTGTACAACCCTTGTATAAAGCTGCTAAATTAGGACTGTATTAGTTTAAGACATACTATAACTACTATAAAGAAAAGCTACACATGCACATCTTTTTATACAACCCCTGCCTCTTAATTACTAATAAAGAAAAGCACACCTTTAGTATTACTAGCCTATAAACAGATAACACCTTAAGTATTATAACAAAGAATTTTACATAAAAAGAAAAAAAAAAACTGTAGAAAGTAAAGTTTTATATAAAGAGTAAGACTATTCTAGTAAAAAAGCAGCCTATTAAGTTTAACAGTAGAAAAATTAAGCTTACGCATAACATAGTAGTTCTTACTTAGAAGAAATAAGTAAGCTACCTTTATATAATTAACCTAAAGGACAAAAATGCTGCACAATAATATATTAAGTAATGTGTAAGAGGGGTATACATTACATCTATATGTTAACTAGAGGCAGCATTTAACTTCTTTATTACTGCATAAACTATAGACCCTTTGTATAATAATATTAACACACTTAACGCATAAATCTAATAGCAGATAGATAATAGTAAGCGTAGTCTTACCTTTCTACTATTATAGCTTAATTATGCAAAGCTGTTTATCTTTATAAATAAATTATTTACTAATAATAGGGACTTTAGCTTATAGCTAGGATTCTTAATTATATTAGGTAATAAAGACTGTACAGAGTAAAGTAACTGCTTTAAAATACTAGGCAACATTATACACTAGAATTCTACTAAGTGTAAAAGAGTAACTAGAAGTGTCCTTGCTAGCAAACTATATAGAATAGTTAAAAGGTTTAATAATGTAATTACTTTTAGTACAACTTTATAGTAAATTATATAAACACTTAAACTGCTACTAATCCTAGTAGTAATCTACATAGATTTAAGGTTTCTATATAATTACCTTATTAAGCTAGGCACTACTAGCAAAAAGTAACTTATAATTAACATTATGTTACTTTATAAATTATATAAGAAAAGAGAAATTGCTAAGATTAAGTAGATTAATAGTAAAGATAACTTAGTAAATGCATGTATAAAAAAAACACTAAACTAGGCTCTTTAATTACTAGTCCTAACTAACTGCCTCTCTGTCTAGATAGAAGCATCTGTGGACTAGCTAGATCCTGTGCGCAAAGATGCCTTAGACTAACTAGACTAACAACGCCTTTATATAAGGCCTATTTCTCTTTGTTTTATTTTGTTTTTTTTTATATTGTATGTAATTATCTTTCTTATTATAAGAATCTATTACTGCTAGCACTATATAAAAAGAGAAAAGAGCTAGGGGATTATACAGTAGGGCTTAGAAAGCAAAGGATAAAAAAGAGAAGAGCTATTTACATAGTGTAACTAGCCTATCCTAATGTATAGCATTACTAAGGCAAGTCCTAACAAATAGAGTAGAGTAAAGGCAGAACATAATTAAATAGACCTACACAGACAGAAGAAAGGTAACATGTACAGAAGGCAACTCTTTAGACAAAAAGAAAAGTTGCTAGTGTCTGTACGCAGTAGCAGCGTCACAGTCTAGATACAAGCAATTGCGCACAAGCAGGACCACGTATCTCTGTTACATAATGCTTGTGCGCGAACCTCTGTGCGCGAACATCTAGATATCCCCCTTTTCCTCTATATAGAGGAAAGACAAGAGTAATAGAACTAGAAACATGTTGCCCTTACCTTACCTACCTTGTACGCTGTGCACACTGTACACCACTCTTACTCTTGCTACTTAAGTGCTCATACTATAAGCAGCTAGCTGTCGGAGCCTATTTAACAAAAACTAAATAATAGACTTTACTAGTAATGTAAAAAAAACTACTTTTTAAACAACTGCTCTAAAGTATATTAGAAGGTAGTTATTTAAAACTTTAGTAGCCTTAATATAGTGTTGCAGGACCTTATAATCTTTAAAGAATATAAAGAAAAGACTTAAATTTAAAAATATATTATAAATGTCTAAAAAAGAGAAGAACAGTTCCCTTTCTAAGACTAGACCTCTAGTACTTTAGCAAGAGAGCTCTTCTAACAGTTTTAGAGATGCAAGTGCTAGAAGTGCAGGTTACAACATAACTACTTAAGCAACTGTATAGTTTTACTTTACTAAATAAACATTAGTAATAACTACTTAACATTTAACATTATATAAAGGATAGCTAAAGTTAAATATAATATTATAAATAAAAAAAAGTAATAGTAATTTTTTATAAAGATTAAAGATTAAAAGCTAGAATAGCTAGGCAAACCTGCTAGGTTTAAAGTACTATAACTAGCGCCTAAAAAACCTAAGACACTGCTTCTAAGCCTAGCAATTTCTAGAAAGGCCCTTACAATACAACAAAATTATAGATAATATGTTCTTTACAGAAGTAGCACCTACAGCACTAATAGTTGCTAATAGAAAAACTACCCTATACAGCTAGTATAAATAAAGAAATACTCTTAGTAGACCTAAGAAAGTCCTTTTAACACATTATATAGACCTAACAAGTGTCTATACCCCTAGTACTAGTGCACATAATAATACTGTGTTAAACACTAGAATAATAAACATTAGGCAGGATAGTAGCCTACATAGAAAAAGAACTATAACAGTTGCCTATAGTAAGGAACAGCCTCTGCCTGTAAAACTATAAATTATTACACTTATTAGACAGCTTTCTTTTATAAGCAAGAAGCATAGATTAAGTGTAATAAATAAGAAAATTATAAGTTCTACTACTTTTAGTAAAAGGTAGTAAGAAAGGAAAACTACCTAATGTTACATTACTTAGTTAAAGATTATAAATGCAAAGCAGCTAACTGCTATAATTAAAAATATTAAATCTATAAAAAAAAAAATAAGTTTAATAATAACTTATAAAATATTAATCTTTACCTTTTTTTTAATAAAGAAGTTAAACATAATATATTAGTAGTAATTATAGTAAGATAAGAGACAAAACACAGCCTAATAACCACCTTTACATATAAAGGGCAGCTTAGACTAGCTCTTATAGACAGCAGATACACCTTTACTGTAATAGATAAGAAATAAGTAGATAAATAAAGTATACTATTCTAAATAAAGAAAAACTTATTTAAAGTAACTTTTACTAATACTTTATTAATTAAGTACAGCAGAGGATAGATTAACCTAGAAACTTATAAGAAAAACTTTAAAACTTTTAATATAAGTAATTAGAAGTCTATAAATATACTTAAGCTAAAAGGTAAGTATAATGTAATTTTAGGCTATAACTAGCTTAAAACGCATAACTTTGTAATTAATTAGAGAACTATAACTATAGAAACTTCTAACAACTACACACATATAACTTAGTTAGCATGCTATAATAATAAATGCTTAGTCTATAAATAAGTAAAGTAAGGTAGTAGTTACTACTCTAAAAAAAGAAAACTCTAAAAATTTCTTTACTAAAAGCTAAAAGCCTAGGTAATAAAAATAATAAAAAAGAAACTTAAAAAAGTATTTTATAAAAAAATTAGAAAAAATAAGAACATAAAATAGATTAGTGTTATATAAATTTAAAAAAAAGGCTGCATTCTGCCTAAATATAAAGACTATAAGG
This sequence comes from Lindgomyces ingoldianus, assembly GCF_010093535.1. Taxonomy (NCBI): domain Eukaryota; kingdom Fungi; phylum Ascomycota; class Dothideomycetes; order Pleosporales; family Lindgomycetaceae; genus Lindgomyces; species Lindgomyces ingoldianus. The sequence goes on from NW_022985196.1 coordinate 135,465, forward strand.
ATATGTTTAAGACGCTAAAGGACCCTAGAGAACTACTACTACACTAGCTTTAAAATTACACTATTAACTTAGTAAAAAATTATAACCTAAAGACTTATAAGCTCTGCCCCTTAACTAAGGTATAAAAGAAGGCCTTATAAGAATATGTTAATAAGATGTTAGTATAAAGTAACATCTAAAAAAGCTACAGTTCTGTAGCTTTAGCAGTAGTCTTTATAAAAAAAAAAGGAGAAAAAATCTAAGTCTGCTAGGACTATAAGACCCTAAATAATAACATAATCTAAGATTAGTTCCTTCTACTAATTATATAAAACATTATAAATTAGCTAAAAGAGACTTAGTACTTTACAAAGTTTAACGTACAGAATAGATTTAATAAGATAAGAATATAAAAAGGAGACAAGTAGCTTATAGCATTTAAAACTTTATAGAGACTTTATAAACTATTAGTAATGCTATTTAGCTTAATAAACACCTTAGTAACATTCTAATAAATTATTAACACAGCCTTTAACCTATACCTAGATGTCTTTACCTTAGTATACCTAGATAATGTCCTTATTTATTTAAAAAACACTCTAGAAGATTATGTATAGAAAGTATAAAAAGTTTTAGAATAGCTTAGAAAGTATAGACTTTACTTATAGCTCTTTAAATGTAAATTTTACGTTGCTAAGACAAAATACTTAAGATTTATAATTAATAAAGAAGAAATAAAAATTAACTTAGCTAAGATATAAAAAGTACTTAAATAGCTAGAGCTTATAATAGTTAAGGAAGTAAAAGAATTCCTAGAACTATTAAAATATATTAGATAAATAATTAAGGATTACTTAAAAATTACTATACTATTAATAAATGCTATAACTAAGGAACAGGCTACAGCAAAATTTGCCTAGACTCTAGAAATAAATAAAGCATTTATAACTTTAAAACAAGCTATAACTGCTAAGCTAGTACTAAGAATGTACAACCTATAATTAGATACTAAAATCCACACAGATGCACCCCTAGGAGCTAGTAGAGCTGCGTTGTACTAGAAGCAGGAAGACAGAAAATAGCACCTAGTTGTGTACTATTCTGCTAAGTTCTTAGGACCTAAAGTAGGCTACAGCATACCTAACAAAGAGCTAAAAGTAATATTAAATGCTGTAAGAGTTTAGGCTACTAAGCTACATAAAATAGCAAAACTATTTAATGTTATAACTAACTATGCAAATTTAGTTACTTTTTTAACAGTAAAGAAGTTATTACTAATGCACATAAGATAGGTAATAAAACTAGCCTAGTTTAACTGCATTATTAAGCATGTTTTAGGAACACAGAATTAACAGGCTAACGCCCTTAGCTAAAGACTAGACTACTTTAATAGTAAAAAAGAAGGAACTAAAGAATTTACGCTCTTTAAAAAAACTAATAAAGAATAGATTTATAATAGGCCTTAACTTATAAAAAAATCTTATATGCTTATAGCTAGTAAGTAAGGATAAAAAAACTTAATCTAAGAATATTATAAATCTCTAATATTTAGACATTTAAGAATAGGCACTCTTTAGAAAAAGTTAAGAGCTGCTATACTATAATAAATACTAAAGTTAAAGCAACTATGTATAGAGGTGCTTAAGAAATGCAACACCTGTAACAAAAATAACTTATAGAGGCATAAGGCATATAGCTATCTCTAGCTAATTAAAGCACTAAAGTTACTATAGATAATAATTATAATAAATTTTATTATAGGATTACCCCTGTCTAAAGAACTAGAGATAGATAGGATGTGCAACATAATTACAGTAGCCTTAGATAAAACTACTAAGTATCTACATACTTAGCTCTTAAAAAAAATAATAACTGCTAAAGAATTTATTTATAAATTAAAATAAAACATAATATTAGTATATAGATGCCTTAAGATTATTATTTTTAACTAAGATAAGCTGTTTACTAGTAGTTTCTAGAAAGCAGTAATGCAGCACTTTAGTATAGCACATAAGCTATTAACAGCCTACTACCTGCAGACAGACAGACAAACTAAGAGAGTAAATGTAAAAATAGAAAAGTACTTAAGAAAGTATATTTTTTATACTTAAAATAACTAGGCAGCATAGCTTCTAATAGCATAGTTAGCTATTAATAATGTAGAGTTAGCTATAATAAAAGAAATGCTATATAAGGCTAATTTTAGATATAACTTATACTTTAAGTTGTATAAAAACTAACTTATAGACCTATAAAAGTTAATAGATTAGCTAACAGACCTATGTTAAATACATAAAGGGTTAGCTGTTAAAGTAAGGTCTAGTAGAATAATAATAAAGAAGTACATAAACAAATTATAATAACTAGGACTAAAAATCTACCTAGAAGACTATGTCTATCTTAACATAAAAAACTTTAAGATACCTAGGCCTTCTAAGAAGCTAGCAAAAAAAAGAATAGGACTATATAAAGTCTTTTAAACTTAATAAGATAACTGTAAGCTTAAGCTTCCCCTACATATAAAGATACACCTATAGTTCTATATTTCTAGAATAGAAAAGGCACTTAAAGAAATTCCTCTATCTACATAGAAATAAAAGGATAAAGAAACAGAATATAAAGTTAAGCATATTATTAGTAATTAAAAAAACTAGAAAGAATTTCTAGTAAAATAAAAAAAGTAGCTTACTAGTAAAAACACATAAAAACTAGCTAAGAATTTAAGAAACGCGCAGCTATTAGTATAAAGGTACTTTTAGGCTTGTCTAAAAGAAACTAGCTAAGTAATAAAGCACCTATATTAAAAGAAACAGCTATGTTATTACTAAATAGCAGCAGCCTTTAGAGACAAGTACCTGCTAATAACAGTTAAGAAGAGAAACAGCTTTTTACTTTAGCCTTAAGAGCTTCTATTTTGTCTAAGGAGGATAGGTCTTTTTTTAAAAACTTTACACAATAAGCTTCTAATAAGTTTAATAACTTTTAGATATAATCTTATCTAAAACACTTCTTATTTATTACCTCTAATATTTTCTCTTGCAAGCAGAGTTGCTTCTAGACTTAAGCCTATTACTTATCTTATAATATGCAGTCTTAAGCTTATAAGGCCTTAGCCTTTTAAAGAAGTAACTCTCTCTCTTTCTCTAACTAATCTTACACAGTGTTAGAAATAAAGGTGTTACATTTACTATACTTTTTTACACATTTAACACAGTTATCTAAAGACAATGTTAATACATAAAATAACTCTAAAAACTAGTAAGCGCTATAGGGCCTTATTTTTGTCTAGTAAAAAGGATTAAAATAATAAGTAATATAAAGACAATAAGATAAGCAGGACTAATAAGCTATTTAGTATAAGAAAAATAGATGTTAAGGACGCTTTCTAGTAAGAGGACGTACACTTTATAAATAAACTTTTACTAACATAACTGTGTAAGCAGAGCGGCAAGGACGCTGCTAGAGAGAGGGGGCAGCGTGTTACAGTCTACAGTTGGACTAGCGTAACCCCACCAGTAGTGCTCTACAGCCTAGCTAGGTTAGGGCAGGACTTGTTTACAAACTAATTAGAGGAACTAGAGGCAGCACAGCCGCCTGCAATTATAGAAGAATGCGTTGTCTAATAAAGAGGCAGGGCTACGTATTACAAGGAGCTTAAGGAGCTTAAGGAGCTCTTCTTAGCAGACTCCTGTAAACTCCTTTAACTCCCCTTAGCACCCTAGCATATGTATATAGTTTCTATATTAAACAACCTTTAGAAGGTGTGTTTAACATTTAGTTTATTCTTTATATAGACTAAGTAGCATTTAGCTTTCTAAAGAGCTGTAATACTATTTATATATCTTACACTATATATACCTCTAACCCTGTCTAAAAGGACTGTTTGACCCTAGCCTCCCTACTGCTGCATATAGGGCAAACTATAATCCGGTCATTCTCCCTCCCTCTATTAGCCTAATAGCCTGTACGTAGGACTGTACACCCTACCGGATTGGCCCCTTCAACCCGTCCTACTCATCCCCTAGGAATATCATCAGACCTGAGTGCTTCACGAAGCAAGGATTGTAACAGATGCCTAGCTTTTTAGGCGAGGTAGGCATTATCTAGAAAGTGCGGGGTTAACAGCACAGTTTAGGAGTTGTCCAGGACTACCTAGTGCAGTCTAGGCGAGTCTACAACAGCCTAGGAAACACCTGGATAGCCGGTCGTTACATGTTTACCTTTTCTTCTAACCTGTCCCTATCTTAGCAGTCTAAGTTATGTCTGCTAACATGCTTATTACTACCTTACTTACTGTTGCTACGCCTATTGTTACCACACTAACTACTGCTATGCCTATTGCTGTCCTACCTACTGTTATTACGCATACCTTCTTAGCTGTTATATGCAAGTGTGGCTGCTAGTACGTCATCTAGCCCTAGCAAAAACACCTTACTGTGTCACGATTGTGCACGAGTAAGGTTATAGAGCTTCACAGAGGTCTAGTTTAATTACTATGTAAGGTATTATAGTAGGTACAAGACGTTGTGTAAGGAATAGAAAGGTTTAGAAAAAAATTAGTAATTAAATACTTAGCTTAAAAGTCTAAGCGCTTTAGGTATAAATTAAGCTTATTTTAAGTTTAGTTAGTGTTAAAGTAGTTTATGCTTAAGTTTATGTCTGTATTATATTATGTTTATGTTAGACATGCACTAATAATACTCTAGTACACGTCTAATATAGTTATGTCTAGGATCTAGAGAGGATACTGTAACAGTACCTCCCCCCCTTATTAGAAAAGAAATCTTTTATATTAGTAGTTTTAGCATTAGGTTGTCTTTATTAGAGTATAAGTTTAGTTTAGATAAGTATTAGGCGTAGAATTAGGTTACTGTAGAGTTTTTTTATAAGGCTTTTATAGGTTTCTATAATAGTTTATTATATCTAGTCTATTTTATAAAGTATTTATAGATACATTTCTTCTTGTTAAACTAGATCTGTTTAATGTCTTTTATAACATATTCTAGTTTATTATTTATAATAATAGGTTTAGGTAGCAGGTTTAGCTGTTTAAGTAGATAGTTAGATTTAGAGGCTACTTAGCGCAGCAACAATATATAGAACACAGGGTGTATCTTTATGCTGTTAGGTAGGATTAATTAGTAAGCATATAATAAGACTATATAAGCTACTATAAAAAAGCTAAGGTTCTTTTAATTAAGTTTCTTTAATTATTAGTTTATTTAAATATTTCTAGTGTCTAGCTAGACCTTTTTGCTAGCTACATACATAGGGGCAGAGGTTTAGAATTAGTTTACATACTCTTATTAAAAAGCTTAAGCCTATATAAGCTTTTTATAAATATATTTAAATATATTTTAGATTTTATTAATAAGTTTATTTATGTCTATTACTTATATAAATTAATAAGTTAGTTAGGGGGTATTTAAAAGTAGTTTAAATCTTATTTAGAGGTAGTATCTGTAGTTTACTAAGAACAGGGATACTTATGTTAATTTAGATGTTATGTTATTAGCTTTAAACTATGCTATAGCTAACTATTTTACTTAGTTATTTTACTAGTAGTTTATGTACACTTATAGGACTTATTCTATTACAGCATTTGCATTCTTAGTCTAGCTGTTAGTCTCTAGGTAAAAAGCTATAGATAGATAGAAGACAATTTAAAGCTGTTTACAGAGTTTGTCCTAGAAAGCTAAGACAAACTGTGTACCTCTGTCTAATATAATTATGTTAGGCAGGCTATAGTAAACTTATATGTATTAGTAGAATAACTAGGCTATATTAGAGGCAGTTATAGAGGAACATAGTATTAAGTGTTAATACTTAGTTAAGTAATTAATAACTACTATAATATTTATATACCCTTTAAATAAAAGTAGGTTTATAATAAAATTAATTAATATATTTTTTTAAGCTTGTTTAGAGATTAAGAGTAGTTTAAGTAGGCTATTATACTTTTTTTAAGAGGCTTTTACTTTATAGTAAGTATAGCAACATAATACATATTAGTGTACAGTATAGAACATGCAGGGCTAGTAGTACTCTCTCTGTAGTAGGTTAAGAGTCTTTTCTTTGCCTAGGTGTCCTCTAACAGGTAAGTTATGTATAATTTAGAGTAGTTTAATTCTTAGTTTATTAAAATTAAGAATTATAAGTTAGTTATAGTAATATAGCTTACTATTTTAGTTTTTATAGTTAGCTAGTGTTACTTTCTTTAACTAACTAGCACTATTTTAGAGTAGGTCTAAGGTTTCTTAGATAAATTTATTATTTAAATACTTATTAGTAATAATCTAATTAATTATCTAATCTATTTTATTTAGGTTAAGGTCTAAAAATAGCTTAAGTTAGAGCAGAGTTTAGTGTTAAGCCTTTTATGCTTTTTTTTAAGTAGAGATGTCTTAGAATTACTTTATAAAAGTATTTAGTTTCTTTTTATTTTAACTAGAATAATAAGTAATTTTAAAATTAAAATAGAATAGGTATTTAGACTAATAGGCTTATTAGTAGCTAAGTTATTTTATAGTTATAAAGTACTATAAGTTCTTATAGTTAGATAGAACTTATATTAGATGTGCTGCACCTTTTAGTTTAAGTTGCTATTATTTAAAGCAGTGTACTATAGTAAGTAATTTTTTATTATAAATCTTATAATTACCTTCTGCAAGACTTATTTTTTTTAAGAAGTATGTAATAGGCCTAATAGTTTTATCTAGCTTAGTCTAGAAGAGAACTTCTGCTACTATGTAGTCTAAAGCATTAGCTTCTATAAGTATTAGTAGTTTAGAGTTAAAGTAGCAGAGTATTAGGGCTTTAGTAAAGGCTTTCTTTAGCTAGTTAAAAAACTATTAGTAATTTAAGTTAAAGTTAAATTAAATCTCTTTTTTAGTAAGTGTAATTATAAGGCTTACTTACTATAAAAAGTTATTAATAAATTATTAGTAAAAGTTAGTAAATTTTATAAAAGCTTAAATATCCTTTATATTCTTTAGGTATTGCTAATCTAGCACAGTTTAAACCTTAATAAGGTCTATTTAGATGCTATTTATAGAGATTACATATTCTAAATATATAACCTTTAATTAGTAAAACTTACATTTATTTACATTAAGTTATAAACCTACTTCTTCTATAGCCTTTAGCACTAGGCGTACATGCTATTTGTGCTCTAAAAGGCTATTACTGTAGATTAAAATATTATTAATATACATAGTGCAGAACATGTTTAGGTAGAGTTAGAGTAAGTTATTTATAAAATGTTAAAAAGTACTAAGCGTGTTAGCTAAGCTAAAAGGCATTACTAGGTACTTAAATAGTCTATATTAGGTCTAAAACACTGTTAGCTACTTATTACTCTTTACTATTTTTAGCTTATTAAAAGTAGTAATAATATCTAACTTTATAAAATACTTTACTTTACTTAGTTAGCTTAGAGTTTTTTATAAAAAAAAATTAAGTATTAGTTTTTAATAATAATAGTGTTTAGTTTTTAGTAGTTAACATAGAATTAAAGCTTACTTTTAGGTTTTTTTATAAATAGTATAGGTAACACTACTAGTAAGAAGCTAGCTTAAATAAACTTTTTTTTTAAGTTTTTATTAAAGTATTTTTAAAGCACTTTTAATTTATTTAGCAACATTTTATATAGTAGCCTATAACTAGGTTATTTACTAGGCTTAAAAGTTATCTAGTAATTATATAGATGTTATATTAAAAGCTTATTAAACTTATTTTAGAAAAAGATATATAATAAGTTATAGTAGTTTTAAAAAACTATTATTTTTAAGTTAGTGCGTTTTTAGAGAGCTAGAGCTTAGTCTATATTAGAAATTATAACTACATAGATTTTATAATCTAGTTATTAAGCTAAGGTTATAAATAAAGCAGGTCCTATATAGCAGATGTCTATCTACTATTTAAGTCCTAGTTTATGTCTAAATTAAGTAGGTAAAGGTTCTTTAAAGGCTTTTTTTTTTTTAAGTTTAAGTAGTTATTAAATTATTTTATATAGCCTATCTTAGTAAAAGGCCTAGCTTATTAGCCTTACTTAAGTAGTTTTTTTTTAAGTTATTAAAAAGTAAGTCTAGAGACTTTCTATATTAAGTGCTATTTAGGTGTTGTTTAGGTGTAAGTATAAGCATATATTTTAGCATTAAAAAAAGTTAAAGTTTAAAACTTACTTTTAGTAATTAAAAGTAACTTTATGCTAATATAGCTATAGTTATTTTAAAATTAGGTTATAACATCTTATGTTTATTACATAGAGTTTAATCTACTTTTTATAGTATTAGTAAGTAATTATAATAGTTATAGTATAAAAGATAAAACTTTTTTTAAGTTATTTTTTATTAAATCTAGTTAAGTAAATTATTTAAGTAAGTAGTGTTAATTAAAGATTTAGTTTACACACTAGTTTTTTATTAATGTAACCTATACTGTTTACTTTTAAGTTAATAAAAGCTTATATTAGAGCTAATATAGTTTTTTATTATAAACATACAGAAATATTAACTTAGTACTTTTAGTTATTAGTAGAGGACTTAGCTTATAGGTTAGCAGAGATTTAGTGTTAAATTAGTTCTAAAAGGTAACTTAGCCCTAAGATAAGCCTTTTTATAGGCTTCTACTGCTATAGCTGCAGCTATATTAAAAGTAGTAAAAAAGATTAAAGCTTAAACATAAGTTAAAGCTTTTATAAAAATAAGATTAAAATAGTAAAAATTTTTAATAAATGCTAGCAGCGCTACTTGCATAGACTTAAAAAAAAAAATAAAGCAGTTTTAAAAGATATAACTATGCTTACTATACTTAAAGTATTAACTTTTTTTTTTATAATTTTTACACTTTTTAAAACTAACTAGAGCATAATTTAAATTAATTTTTATTACATTAAAGTTCTTATTTGCAACTGCGCTAGTTTAGGGGCGTATTAGGGCTTATATAGGGAGAAACCTTATGTTATTATTATAGGTAGCAATTAAGTTTACATACACATTAAGGTTGTTTAGAAGGGGTTCTTCTACTATAGCGTGTTACAGTTTAGTTAAAAAAGAGTTATATAAAGCTATAATTAGACCTATCTTATTTAGGCCTATATTAAATGCAAGTTAGTAGAACTTAGTAAAGTGTAAAGTAAAGCTTTTTTTTTTATTATAAAGTGTTTAGGTAACTTAGAGCTGTTAACTTTTTATTTAAGTTTTTATAAGTTACTTATAAAAACTTTATAAATTAATTTAAGTTAATAATATTTTTATTTATTAGTAAGTTAATTAAGGCTGTTATGTTATAGTTAAGTTAAAAGTAAGCATATAGTAACTAAAAGTGTTTAAAGAGAAATTAGTTTATATTTTCTTTAAGTTTATATTAAAGCTTATATAGAAAGGAAAGTAGGTCTTTTTATTTTCTATTAAATAGTAGAGGATTAGAGAGTTAGTTAGATTTTATTACTAAGTTAAAAAAGTTATAAGTTATAGGCAGCGTTAGATAAGAGAGAGTTAAGCCACCTCTAGACTTCTAAGTAAGCTTTAAGGCTAGTAAGTTCTTAGTTCCTACTACTATAATAAAAGTTAAGGTAGAAATAAACTACTTAATAACATAAAGCTGTTTTTTAAAGTCCTTTTAAAAAGCTTTTAAGTTTATAATGTAGTAGCTTTCTTATAAAGTAAGCGCTTTTTAAAAGGCTTTTTAGCTTACTTTAATAGCTTAAAGTTATATAAGTACTAAGCTTATTAAATTAGATTTAAAGGCTATTCTTAGCTAAAGTTTTAATACAACATAATGTTATAATTATGTATAAGTAAGGTTATAAAGCTTTATAGAGGTCTAGTTTAATTACTATGTAAGGTATTATAGTAAGTATAAGATGTTATATAAGGAATAAAAAAGTTTAGAAAGAAATTAGTAATTAAATACTTAGCTTAAAAGTTTAAGCACTTTAGGTATAAATTAAGCCTGTTTTAGGTTTAGTTAGTGTTAAAGCAGTTTATGCTTAAGTTTATGTCTGTGTTGTGTTGTGTTTATGTTAGACGTGCACTAATAATACTCTAGTACGCGTCTAATACGGTTATGTCTGGGATCCGGGGAGGATACCGTGACATACTGCTACTATTCCTCTTACACTTATGTTACCCTCTCTAACCCTTAGCATCTAAACTACTAGCCTCTACTCTAAAAGCTAGAACATTAAGCCTAAAAACTATGCTGCCCTACTATAGCTTGCTACATTAATTATCGCCTGTCCTCTCTGTCTACAACCTAGAACTCTAGTTCTAGAGCAACTAGAACTCTTTTTAAAACCTACACTATTGTTACTTATTATAAACAAGGCCTACTGCTGCTGTTGCACAGCTGCTGCACGCAATTGCAGAACTCCTAGGATCTTGCAACTTTAAGAATAATCTTACACTATACTAACACTTGTACGCTAGCAGGTTCTGCTTTATTTGCTAACAAAGGGACACTAAACTGTAAGGCCGGGATGGCGCTTACGTGTAAGGCCGAGATGGTGCTTACGTACGACGGGTATATATACTATTCTGTACGCAATAATTAACGTTGGTTGATTATTCGCACCTTTTTGGTTGTATTGGCGTAGTGGTACAGAGCTCCGTCCTTACATAAACACTTAGAGGAGAGAGCCTTAAGAATACTTGCTACTTACTAAATACAAGAGGTATAGGAGAGTTTGCTAGGAAAATACAGAGAGATAGATATTTTACATGTATGGGCTATTAGGAGGTATGCTATTACTAAGGAATTGCTTATGTAATAAACTACTAGTGCCCTCTAGGCTAGAGCCGGGCGTAATAAAGACATCCATCCATCCATCCGCCGTATGTAGCTCTGCTTCAGTATCATGTATTAAAACACCAATAAAACTCTATGGCCTCCCTGCTGTGTGATCAAGGTGTTCGCCTACTTCTCAAGATATACTGTGTAAGCACACAGTCTAGCGCCGCTACCGACCCCATCCGGCCAATCAAAGCACTCGGTTAGAACATGAGGCAGCCGACGAGGCTCTCCCCGCCACGTCGTGCCTATCGTGCAGAATAGACGACCCAACATGCACACACTTGTTGTTTCTTCCCATCCGCCTGGGTTCGCGTAATCGCAATGGCGGAGGCTCTTGGGCTTGCCGCAAGCATCATCACTGTTGTTGATCTGTTCGTTAAGGTCGGCGTGCTGTGTTCTGTATATTGCGCCGATCTTAAGACGGCCCGGCGCGACGCTCGATATATCCTCAACGAGGCCGACAAGTTCACCGCGACCCTTAAAGACATCGAACGACTCCTCGCCGGCCCGAATGGCGCGAAAATTGAAGCTTCTCAGAACGTGCGCTCCGGCGTCGCGGATTGCCGACTGCAGCTGGACGACCTGGCCACCAAGCTCGAACAGGGAACAAGGTGGAAGAGGATAACATGGCCACTAAAGAAGGAAGAGGTGGCTGGTATAGTTAAGAAGCTAGAGCAATATAGGGCCGCTATTTCTTTGGACCTACAGGTCAATCAAATGTACGTAGCCTCCTCCTTACTTGAGCTACTACTAAAGAATTCTCAGAGCATTGCTTCGCAACGTTCATCAGGAGACTATCCTGGCAAAGCTGCGCACCGTAGAAGGAGCGACCTTTGATTCTCACACCGACGCCAACAATGCCAGGTGCCATCCCGGAACCCGGGTTGACATCCTACAGCAGATATTAGCATGGGGGGCCTCGCATGACAGCAAGTGTATTTTCTGGCTAAACGGTATGGCTGGTACTGGCAAGTCTACAATCTCTCGAACTATAGCCCAATCATTCGACGAGAAGGGGATCCTCGGCGCCAGCTTCTTCTTTAAACGGGGTGAAGGAGACCGCAGTCGCACGGCATTCTTCTTCACTACGATAATTGCGCAGCTTGTCCACAAGCTGCCGTCCTTAGCCCCACACGTCCGCGCTGCAATCGAGGCCAATCTTGCCATTAATGAAAAATCAGCAAAGGACCAGTTCGACAAGCTCATTGCAGACCCGATCAGAAAGCTACCCAAGCATTCGCAACCGTTAGCAATGGTTATAGTTGTTGACGCACTCGATGAGTGCGACACCCTTGAGCACATAAGGCTTGTCATTCAGCTTCTGTCCCAAGCGAAATACTTCACATCTATCCGCCTGAGATTCTTCCTCACCAGCAGGCCCGAGCTGCCTATCCGACTCGGCTTTAAGGATATTAGCGGCAAGTACGAAGATCTAGTTCTCCACCAGATCTCTATGCCCGTTATAGAGCATGACATTAAAGCATTCCTTCAGCATGAACTTTCTAAGATTCGACAGGATTACAACAAGTCTGTCAAATCAAACCGGCAGCTGCCTTTTAATTGGCCAGGAACAGAGTACATCCAAAAGCTAGTTGACATGGCTATCCCTTTGTTCATCTTCGCCGCAACTGTCTGCCGCTTTATTCAAGACCGAAGGCTTGGTGGCCCAAAGGAACAGCTAGCGAGAATCCTAGAACACCAGAACAGCCAGAAGTCTAACCTAGACGCGACCTACCTCACTGTGCTAGATCACTTGTTAGTAGGGCTGCGCGAATCACAGAAGCAAGAAGTAGCAGAAAGGTTCAGGCAAGTTGTCGGCTCTATTGTTATTCTCGCCAGCCCTCTTTCGACGCATTCGCTCGCCCGCCTCCTTAGGGTTTCCCTTGATACTATTGAAGATCAACTAGACCTGCTCCATTCTGTTTTAAGCATTCCTCCAGATCTAAATGCTCCCGTACAGCTACTCCACTTATCCTTCCGTGACTTCCTTGTTGATCCTGAGAAGGGTAGGGAACAGGAGAAATACCCGTTCTGGGTCGACGAACGACAAACTCATGAGCTACTAGCCGCCCAGTGCCTAAAGCTGCTATTAACAGGCGATACACTCAAAAGAGACGTGTGCAACCTGCGACTTCCCAAGACGCGCCGATCCGAGATCGACCAGCAGACTATCGATGCCTGCCTGCCGCCCGAGGTCCAGTACGCCTGTCGGTATTGGGTCTATCACTGGAAGGAAAGCAAGTGTCTAATACGGGATGACAACCTCGTCGACTGCTTTTTAACGCACCATCTCCTACACTGGCTTGAGGCTATGAGCCTTTTAGGTTGGGTCTTAGAAAGTATTAGCATGGTGAATGACCTGTTAGGTCTGCTTGATGTATGTGCGTTTCCGGTTAGTCTGTCTCGTAATATTAATTTGCTTCCGCCTAGCCGGAAGATAGTAGTCGAGTCTCAGTGTTTCTTCGCGACACCCGTCGAGTTATCCTGAGCCATTGCTCTATTATAGACGAATCGCCACTTCAAGTCTACTGTTCGGCTGTCGTGTTTGCGCCGGAACAGAGTGTCGTCAGGAAGACATTTCGGAATCATTTTCCGGCATGGCTTTCTCTACCACCGCAGGTGGATTCGGCCTGGCATGCGTGCCTGTCAACGCTCGAGGGCCATAGCGATTGGGTCACCTCAGTAGTCTTCTCGCCTGACTCGGCCCGGCTGGCGTCGGGGTCATATGACAACACAGTCAAGATCTGGGATGCGAGCAGCGGCGAG